>NC_064649.1:130933998-131166506 GCF_023864345.2 Schistocerca serialis cubense | reverse complement strand
AACCACAACGGAGGGGTATCTGTTGAGAGGCCAGACAAACGTGTGGTTCCTGGAGAGGGGCAGCAGCCTTTTCAGTAGTTGCAGGGGCAACAGTCTGAATGATTGACTGATCTGGCCTTGTAACACTAACCAAAACGGCCTTGCTGTGCTGGTATTGCGAACGGCTGAAAGCAAGGGGAAACTACGGCCGTAATTTTTCCTGAGGGCATGCAGCTTTACTGTACGACGATGATGGTGTCCTCTTGGGTAAAATATTCTGGAGGTAAAAAGAGTCCCCCATTCAGATCTGCGAGCGGGGACTACTCAAGAGGACGTCATTATTGAGAAAAAGAAAACTGGGGTTCTACGGATCGGAGGGTGAAATGTCAGATCCCTTAATCGGGCAGGTAGGTTAGAAAATTTAAAAAGGGAAATGGATAGCTTAAAGTTGGATATAGTGGGAATTAGTGAAGTTTGGTGGCAAGAGGAACAAGACTTTTGGTCAAGTGAATACAGGGTTATAAATACAAAATCAAATAGGGGTTATGCAGGAGTAGGTTTAATAATGAATAAAAAAATAGGAGTGCAGGAAGCTACTACAAACAGCATAGTGAAACCATTATTGTGCCCAAGATAGACACAAAGCCCACACCTACTACAGTAGTACAAGTTTATATGCCAACTAGCTCTGCAGATGATGAAGATGTTGATGAAATGTATGATGAGATAAAAGAAATTATTCAGGTAGTGAACGGGGATGAAAATTTAATAGTCATGGGTGACTGGAATTCGAGAGTAGGAAAAGGGAGAGAAGGAAACATAGTAGGTGAATATGGATTGGGGCTAAGAAATGAAAGAGGAAGCCACCTGGTAGAATTTTGCACAGAGCATAACTTAATCATAGCTAATGGTTCAAGAATCATTAAAGAAGGTTGTATACATGGAAAAATCCTGGAGATACTAATAGGTATCAGATAGATTATATAATGGTAAGACAGAGATTTAGGAACCACGTTTTAAATTGTAAGACATTTCCAGGGGCAGATGTGGACTCTGACCACAATCTATTGGTTATGAGCTGTAGATTAAAACTGAAGAAACTGCAAAAAGGTGGGAATTTAAGGAGATGGGACCTGGATAAACTGACTAAACCAACGGTTGTACAGAGTTTCAGGGAGAGCATAAGGGAACAATTGACAGTAATGGGGGAAAGAAGTACAGTAGAAGAAGAATGGGTAGCTCTGAGGGATGAAGTAGTGAAGGCAACAGAGGATCAAATAGGTAAAAAGACGAGGGCTAGTAGAAATCCTTGGGTAACAGAAGAAATATTGAATTTAACTGATGAAAGGAGAAAATATAAAAATGCAGTAAATGAAGCAGGCAAAAGGGAATACAAACATCTCAAAAATGAGATTGACAGGAAGAGCAAAATGGCTAAGCAGGGATGGCTAGAGGACAAATGTAAGGATGTAGAGGCTTATCTCACTCGGGGTAAGATAGATACTGCCTACAGGAAAATTAAAGAGACCTTTGGAGAAAGGAGAACCACTAGCACGAATATCAAGAGCTTTGATGGAAACCCAGTTCTAAGCAAAGAAGGGAAAGCAGAAAAGTGGAAGGAGTATATAGAGGGTCTATACAAGGGCGAAGTACTTGAGGACAACATTGTGTGAGGAGTTTGAAAGAGCACTGAAAGACCTGAGTCGAAACAAGGCCCCAGGAGTAGACAAAATTCCATTACAACTACTGACGGCCTTGGGAGAGCCAGTCCTGACAAAGCTCTACCATCTCGTGAACAAGATGTATGAAACAGGTGAAATACTCTCAGACTTCAAGAAGAAATATTGGAACACGTGAGGTAATACTGACCTTACGACTTATCTTAGATGAAAGATTAAGGAAAGGCAAACCTATGTTTCTAGCATTCGTAGACTTAGAGAAAGCTTTTGACAATGTTGACTGGAATACTCTCTTTCAAATTCTAAAGGTGGCAGGGGTAAAATACAGGGAGCGAAAGGCTATTTACAACTTGTACAGAAACCAGATGGCAGTTATAAGAGTCGAGAGACATGAAAGGGAAGCAGTGGTTGGGAAGGGAGTGAGACAGGGTTGTAGCCTCTCCCCGATGTTATTCAATCTGTATATTGAGCAAGCAGCAAAGGAAAAAAAAAAAAAAAAAAGAAAAATTTGAAGTAGGTATTAAAATCCATGGAGAGGAAATAAAAACTTTGAGGTTCGCCGATGACATTGTAATTCTGTCAGAGACAGCAAAGGACTTCGAAGAGCAGCTGAATGAAATGGACAGTGTCTGGATAGAGGGTACAAGATGAACATCAACAAAAGCAAAACGAGAATAACGAAATGTATTCGAATTAAATCGGGTGATGCTGCGGGAATTAGATTAGGAAATGAGACAATTAAAGTAGTAAATGAGTTTTGCTATTTGGGGAGCAAAATAACTGATAATGGTCGAAGTAGAGAAGATATAAAATGTAGACTGGCAATGGCAGGGAAAGCGTTTCTGAAGAAGAGAAATTTGTTAACATCGAGTATAGATTTAAGTGTCAGGAAGTCGTTTCTGAAAGTATTTGTATGGTGTGTAGCCATGTATAGAAGTGAAACATGGACGATAAATAGTTTGGACAAGAAGAGAATAGAAACTTTCGAAATGTGGTGCTACAGAAGAATGCTGAATATTAGATGGGTAGATCACATAACTAATGATGAAGTATTGAATAGAATTGGGGAGAAGAGGAGTTTGTGGCACAGCTTGACAAAAAGAAGGGACCGGTTAGTAGGACATGTTCTGAGGCATCAAGGGATCACAAATTTAGCATTGGAGGGCAGTGTGGTGGGTAAAAATCGTTGAGGGAGACCAAGAGATGAATACACTAAGCAGATTCAGAAGGATGTAGGTTGCAGTAAGTATTGGGAGATGAAGAAGCTTGCACAGGATAGCGTAGCATGGAGAGCTGCATCAAACCAATCTCAGGACTGAAGACCACAACAACAGCAGCAGCTTTCATTTTGCCACAGACCATAATGTTCTCCAGTCTCCACTGCATTTACTCCTCATTCAGTCTGAACATTTGTTATGATCTATGGTACAATGATAGCTGGCAATGAGAAAATAGTTTAGACAAATTAGTGTACTGTGACATAAGTTCAGCATACTCCTTCCCGCAAATCAATATAATCATTTTTTCTCATTTTCCCCCATCTCAGAGCATTTGCCATCAATTTTTAAACAGGAACACTCGGAACTGTTGCTGCAATATGGGCAGCACACTACTCTGCCTAAAATATTTTCTTGGCAATAGCTTTCATTTTGTCATTAACCATAACAAATGTTCACCCGACTTAACAACAAGTAAATGAAGTACTGAACATAACATACAACTTCAAACTAGACTTCCGGGCTCTCAACACGTTGCAGTGAAATAACACACCTGTGAACGGGTGGAATTTTATGAACCACATTTACAAGAGTGGCTATGGTTACCTCAAAACAAATTTTGAATTAGAAATGATGAAAGTTTAAAGGGACTTACCTATATGTTATTTCATTTTTTTATATTTTACATGACAGAATGACGTTACCATTTCATACAGCCGCATACATAGCATCACTGCTTGCAGCATGTACACTCAGTCCAAACATTACCAGTAGCTAGTTGAAACTACTTATGCTACTGTGAAATGACGTCATTATGTCATATTAAATGTACAAAAATTAAAAGGACATAATCGTCTAATAACCTCCAACAGACAGTACATAATTTTTTTAAACCTGAAGTACATGGTTATTACCCCGAAATGCGCTGGGCGTTCAGTCTTTGAAGACGTAGGTAAGAGATTTTTGTTTTAGCCTCCCACCGCCATACAATTCTATTTGCCGAACCCTGATCTGTGAATCATCGTGTGAATCTGAGTGCATCATCACATATTGAGTCTCACCACTCTACAGCAACTTCTGTAACAGCTCCTCAGGCACACGACACCACCGTTTCCACTGCAGCGAGTGAGGTGCATTCGCTCTCCTAGTCACTAGCCTCCATTTTCGGTCTCTGATTGTAAGTTTATCTGACCATTCGTGTACCAAGCATAATACATATGATAGCATAATGGGCCCAGAGGACCAAACCAGCTGCCACAAAATTCCATTTGCCAAACGCCGAACTGTGAATCATTACGTGAATCTGAGTGCAACATCATATATTGGGCCTCGCCACTCTATGGCAACTTCTTCCGCAGCTCCACAGGCGTACGACACCATCGTTTCCACTGCAGCGAGCGAGGTGCATTATTCTCAATTCTCTCAGGCCAATGGCTGGATTTAGTGCATCCCCATTTCCACTTCATAAAGATATTCCCAAAAGTGAACATGGGCACATTTAACATCTCTGAAATTTCCAACGATGGCTGAATGTTTGGACTGCTACAATTGTGCCCATTTGAACTCCATCAGTTTCACCGCTGACTCAGTTCTCGAGTGACTGAGTGTTGCTTCTGCACCAATGTGTCACTGGAAGCATAGTGCAATCTCTTGCAGACGTGCAACTGCAGAAATTTGGCTGCCTTATGTATATTTTTTATTTTCTGTCCACTTTCTTCTGCCAAAAGACTTTGTAGCTCCTCCAGACTACAAAAAAAGTCTTCAATTTCAATGTTTCTTTCTTCTTTCTCCATCTACCTCCTTCATCCAAATATCCAGTTCATTACATCTTCCGTGCCCTTAGAACCTTCTGATCAACCCCACAAAATTTTCATCAACCTATCAAACAGTTAAGCATGATTACATCCCATTTTGTCCTCTTGTTTCTGTTTCACCTACCAACAAGCTGCCGGTTACACCATCTGTCGACAGCACCATTTATCACTTTTTTTCCTCACTGTGTGGTCATCACTGTTGTTCGCAATAACCAGTGTTCTTTTGCGGCTAATTTCTACATATATTATACATCGGCGCAAATGTTTTGTGTTTGTTTCTCTCTTTCCACAACATCCTCTTCTTGCCAGTCCCCTTCTCAGAGCACTTTTATAGTCGCTGGATCACAAATGTGTTTGTGTATGCTTCAACTAAATAGTCATCATTAATATCTCTCCCATATGGATCCATTTTCATTCTTTTTTGGCCATTTACTTTCTTCTAATTATGACAAATTATGCAGGAAGAGTGTGACCATAATGCAGAATCAATAGGAGTCCTTCACAATGGCTATATTGGTCACTAAATAAGAAGCCACCAGCTGATAAACCAATGACTTTTTGGGTAGAGCGCCATCCTCACACCGCCGTGAACATCTTGGTGATCAGATATATGTACAGATAATATGAAACAAACAAACCTGTTGCCATACTTTTGTTACATATTATCTCTATACACATCTGATCAAGACGTTCATGTCAATCTCAAGATGGATTCTACCCAAAATACGTCAAATAAAGTCATTTATTTATCAGCTGATGGCTTCTTATTTAGCGACCAATATAGCCACTGTGAAGGACTCCTATCCATTTACTTTCATTAATTTTCATATACGTCCTATGTGAAAACAAACATTCCACTTCAAACAGCTAGTTTGTACTTCCCTCTACACCTATATTTTCTTTAAGGGGCCATTTGCCATAAAGTCAAATTTGAGTTTTGTCAATATAACCCCCTCTTAAAATTCATTTATAATGTAAGCAAGCTTTTTCATTGCATACCCTTTCCGCATCGTTTCAGTGACCACATAATTGACCTTTTTTTTTTTTTTTTTACATCTTCATAGTACTGTTCACATTGCACATTTATCTGGACTGTTTTCCTGTTTACACAATTATTTTTACTGTTCTGCTAACAGTGTGACCTAACTGTAACAAATCATATTACAACTGAAAACTGAATTAATTGTGACAGTAATATGCAGGAAAACACACAAACCACTGAAGTTGCAACAGGGGTAAGCAGGAGTGAATTTGGAAATGTGGGCTAAGAGGTGTACTTTGTTTCAGAAAATAAAAACACACAGAGCAGTTGTAGTAGAAGTCCCAGCATTTAATGTCACATCTTTGTTACAATAGTAACAGCTGTAAGCAGAAGAGTAAGATCAGACAGCATTTTATGCTCGTAATTTGTACGATAAGATCTCTCTAGACCCATGAAATGAGATACCACAAAGAAAAGAATAATCACAGTGAAAAGCAGCACAAGAATTGCACATAAATCAGTTTTTGTAAGAAAATGACTTGGGGAAAACACACAAAGCTGTGAATTAGTCAGGTACGGAGTAACAACAGTACAACACGAAAAAGAACATCTCATGAACAGTGTTCCACTTCTCACAGAGCTGAAACACAGAAATTCCCTGTCTATAGTGAAAAGCAGATGTGATGAAACCACCTCCGTAAATTTAAGTAGTTTCCGTAAATTTAAGTAGTTTGGAAATAGGAACATAAATCTTAGGAAACAAAGCAAGTACCAGTCACTATTTTGTGGCAGAAGCCTCGCTCTTTCGATTGCTACCTAGTCACGGAACAATGACAATATGGTAGAGCTAGGAACTTTAATTACATCGAGAGCGTAGCCGTCCACGATCCCTGCGTCTGCATCGTCCCTCTTGGTCTGGCTGCCCTTGGAGGGTCCGCCCCAACGTCCAGACCTCGAAGAGAGCTTCTTCAGTCTGCAATTTAACGAACACATTAATCAGTGTATCTACATACTAAGACTAAAATTTTGTGCTACAATTACAACACAGCTCACTTACATACAATGGTAGGAATAATTGGCAGACAGATCAATAGATAAAGAGGGGGCAGAGTGGAAGTGAAGTGAAGTGAAGACAGCAAAACAGGGGAAAAAAAGAGGGTGGGGAGGGCATGAGGCGAGTAAAGAAATGGAGGTGGAGAAAGAGATGAAGAAGAAAAGAGAACTGATAGAAAGGTGTGTGAGGGAGAACTGGGGTCAAAAATGGGGTGGCAGAAGCAAGACAAAGGGAAAGATAGGGGTAAGAAAACAGAGGGGTGAGGGTAAAGAGGTAGAAAGACAGAGAAAGCTAAGTGGGCAGATGGTGGTATAAGACAGAGGGAGTAAGACAGTAGGTGGTGCAGAGAGAAAGGGCATAAGACAGAGGGGGCTGGATGGTAGGGCAGGGTGTGGGGGCGAGTGCGTGTGGGGGGTGGGGGGTGGGGAGGGGGGTGGGGGTTTGCAGTAGCAGGGGAGAGGGAGCAGTTGGTAAAGTGGGGAGTAGGTGAGGTGGGGGTAGAGATCGGACATCAAAGTGGTGAGGAAGGTAAAGCAGCATGGTGGGGGGGGGGGGGGGGGGGGGGGGGAGGGGACCTGGTATGGGGAAGAGAGGGGGGGGGGGAGAGCTGACAGTACTGTCGAGGTTGCAAATAGGGAGAGTGGGCAAGAGAGGCGTGGGTGCAATGGGAGGTTAGAAGGGAATAAAGGGACTGATTGGGGTAAAGAAAAGGAGGCAGAGGACGAGAGGATATGGATGGGGGAAGTATGGGAGCGGGAGGGGGAAGGAGATGCTACGATTGGGAGGGAATCGGAGGAAAGATGGGAAGGAGGTATGATTTATAATCTTTGGCTTTGAGGTTTCATTAAGGCCTCCTCCTCATCTTTGTCTCCTCTTGTTCTTATAAAACATAGGTGCCTCTCAACATGAGGTGATCTGGCTCTTTCTCCAACTTATCCAAATTTCTTTCTTAATGAAGGTATGTACATGTTCTGAGAGCAAGGAATTTTATTTTCTTCATGTAAGGACAATATTATGAAAAGCATAGTTTATAATAGAGGGAAACATTCCACGTGTGAAAAATATACATAAAAACAAAGATGCCGTAATTTACCGAACGAGAAAGTGTTGGCATGTTGATAGAGACAATAAAACACACACAAACACACACACAAATTTCAAGCTTTCACAACCCAAGGTTGCTTCATCAGGAAAGAGGGAAGGAGAGGGAAAGACGAAAGGATGTGGGTTTTAAGGGAGATGGTAAGGAGTCATTCCAATCCTGGGAGCGGAAAGACTTACCTTAGGTGGAAAAAAGGACAGGTATACTCGCGCGCGAGACACATGCAGACATACGTAAATGCAAAAGTATAGTTTGCTACTCACCGTATAGTGGAGATGATGCAATGAGTTGCAGACAGGCACAACAGGAAGACTGCTACACTCTGAAGATTTTGGCGAAAGGCCAGAGGCTAGAGACCGTGGTCATGCATTTGTGGGTTGTGCTTGTGTGAATGTGTGTGTGTGTGTGTGTGTGTGTGTGTGTGTGTGTGTGTTTTCTACTTTAGAAGAAGGATTTTTATGTGAAAGCTCAAATGTATGGCAGTCTTTTTGCTGTGCCTGTTTGCAACTCAATGTCTCCTCTATATGGTGAGTAGCCAATTACCCTTTTCATAATATTGTCATTATTCCATACTGGATTTCCCGTACCTTGAATTTCTCCCTGTAAGTGTTTATCAGCCCAACAATTTATTTATTTAATGGAAATGCTAGTCAACCACTATGTGCTTCTAATTTAACATGGCTCGGAGCACTATGGGACTTAACATCTTTGGTCATCAGTCCCCTAGAACTTAGAACTACTTAAACCTAACTAACCTAAGGACATCACACACATCCATGCCCGAGGCAGGATTCGAACCTGCGACTGTAGCTGTCGCGCGGCTCCGGACTGAGCGCCTAGAACTCTCTTAGTAGTGGGGTGCACAGCCTGTAATTATTAACTTACACCATTTTTTCATAGTTTGGTTGTAATTATTGGACAAAGGTCTACACGCCTAATACATTCAGCTGATTTTTGCATCAACGGCCATTTTCATAGGACTGATATGCACAGATAACTCTGAAATGTGTGTGAAGTCCAAATTATGTCTACAACTACATAGAGATGTATTAGCTGATTGTATTGCATATTCATATGGACAACTGTCTAATAATTACAGCCAAATAAATGAAAATGGCATCAATAAGTGGAACTGTATTTTTAAATTCATCTGCAACTGCTATTTCACAATTTTACACGAGTTTCAAACTGTGCTATAGTTTTTATACTTTACTTTCAGATGAACAGATTAGATCATGCGGAAGAAACCTGATTTCAAGGTGACAAGAATGCGTGCTTATCACAAAAGACTACTAAGAAGCTGTAGGGAATCTCAAGTATGACAAAGGTCATCATATTATGACAACTTTGCACTGCTACTCATCACTAGGACTACCAAAAATAGCTATGTGGTGAAAACTGGTACAATCACAGAAACATTTACACGATATCAGACTGTAATAAATGTTGCCATCTCAGACTGATGAAGTAGGACACTATTGTGGTGATACAGCCATTAGAGAGGGATTTTTAAGCTTTGCTAAGAATTGCTGGTTTGTTGTACATCGTAGTTCACAAATTTGATGTTTTCAGGGCACTTTCACTCTGTCATGAAGTGCAGTACAAAACCAATAAGAAAAAAATAAGCACACCAGAAGGCTGACAATGGTTGCTAACAAGAAGAATGTCCTTGCATTTATCTTTTCAAAGCTTTAAGGCAAGTTCATTCCAAATATCACATGCAAATTATTGAGGTGCGTATGAATCACAAGCACAAAATCCATAGTACTTTTGAATAAGGTTTGTCTCTACTAAGGATGTAATGGCATTCAAAATCTTCAGAGTTCTCATGAACAAACCTTATCCTATACCCTAGTCAAACAATTTTCGAGGGAATACATGTTTCTGACACAAATTCTGTTCAGTACCTCTGGATGCTCACTCCACAGGTATCCCTTCTCTATGCCAAGACACTCCAACATTATTACCAATATTCATCAAAACCAACTTGAACACTCTGAAGGAAAAGACACTGACAATCCAACAATCAGTAGTTTTAATACTATGTATTTTCAGCTGTAAAAAAAAAACAGATTTATTGTTTGTTCTCAGATAGGGCTGTGTCCTTTTGTAATTGGCTCTGATTTTTTACAATCTTACAGCCATCTGCAATATACAACAAATGCGCTTGTTTAGTAACAGCATCACATGTTTGAGCTCAACAGTACAGTCAGCTCTTCTAAATTCATATTCTCACTTGAGACAACTTGTTCATCCACACATGGCCTATTTGACACCCTCAGTCAAACCTGTGCAATGTGCTGCTCCCTTTCCTCAGGCTGTGTTCTTTTTTAATTGGCTTGCAGTCCACAACAAATGCCCTTGCTTACTAACAGCATCGCATATTTGGCTCAAAAACACAGTCAAATCTTCTAAATTCTTTTTCTCACAAGAGACAATTTGTTTTGTCACACCTGGTCTCTCTGCCACACACTGTCAAATGGCAGTCTTGTGGAATGTGCTGCCATCTTTCCTCAGTGCTTAATGCTTCTTGTCTATAACTGTTACTGAGCGTTCTCCTCATAAGGGACAGCCAAGTCTGCAATCTGTATCTGACAAACAAATCTTCACTGACAGACACACGAGGCACTCCACGAGGCACTGCAGATCAGTTTGCAATTTAATCCAGGATATCGGGCCAAGGCCTGGTGATCTTGAACTATGTGCCTGCACCTGTCCTTGTTTGTGTGGCTCAAAGATTGGCAATCGAAATTTGGTTCACTCCCAGGTTTTGGAGCAGCTAAGAGTGACTTAAAGAGGATCAGTGACTAAGATGTAGCAAAAAGTTTTCTTGAAAGCAGAGGAAGCAGAAATGAATGAGAAAAGAAAGCAAATTATGGAAGGTATAACAATAACAACAACAACAATAATAATAATAATAGCTCTGTTTCGGTTTAGCATGCAAAATAGTGTGGGGGGGGGGGGGGGGGGGGGGGGGAAAGTGAAACAGTTACTATATGGACTCCCATTTGCTTAAAATGGAGATGTAGAGAAAGCCACATTATTGCTTCGGGATTCAGAATGAGCTCTGCAACTAAAGAGAGAGAGAGAGAGAGAGAGAGAGAGAGAGAGAGAGAGAGAGAGAGAGAGGGGGGGGGGGGTGTACAACTGTTCATGATGACTGAAGTGGCTATGTTTTTGTCTGTAGTCAGCAATGAACTAATACAGAAATTTGGAAATCTGTGTTTCACAAAACCTCATACTTCTGACAACTTTCTACAGATTTTTCTCACTGTTCTGCACGCGACGTGACTGAACAGCTACAACATAACAAGTTCTTTTCTCGTTTGGTTCTGAAACTTTACTCTAAAAAACACAAGATTCTTCGGACGAATGCTACACTAGACTTGCATTTTTGTTACAGTCTGTACAGAGAAAACGTATGGAACAGAATCATGAGTGGGACTGAGGCTTTGGTTTCTCATGCTACAGTGGAGGTTAAACAGAAGTCGTCAGCGAGGAGTCAAACGGCTTCAGTCGACTAAACAAAAATAAGCACGCCAAATTCTGTCGGCCAGAAAAAGTACAGCTACAATCTTTTGAGATGACAAAGGAGCTTTATTTGCAGATGGAAAGCAATCAGTCCTGAAGCTTACACACTGTCATTAACAAAACTGATAACAGCTACTGAAAAAAGTGATGCAGTCTTTTTACTACGGTGTCACGTTTTGCACAACAATGCTCAGCCATACCCTGACAAACACAAGAACTATTGAGTCAGTTCAGATCGTGGCTTAGGCCCAGACGTGGTGTGAAGTGATTTGCATCTCTCCAAGCACATGTAAAAGTGACCTGGCTCCCAACACTCACTGACAAAGAACTTAAAATATGCTATCATGAGCTAGCTGCAATTAACGGTGGCAATTTGTCCATTTGTTAAAGAGATGATAAATGCTTAGATCTGACTGCTGATTGTAGTAAGCATTTTTTAAGGTTTTTCTATTAATTTTCTCTAAGAATTCCAACATTTTTTTTACAACTTAATGGAAATTACTTTCCGATTTCCCTCGCACGTGCAACCGTACCAATTCTGTGCGCCATTTCAGGATTCTCCAATATAATAAATACTCCCGGTGCTCTCGGATTTCACCTTTAGGTGATGTCTACTACTGGTGGGAAATGGCAGCAGGGGATTCACCGTCACGGCAATACACGAGTGCACACACAAACTGACAGTGTTTAGCCCTAGCACCCAAACACTGGGATAAAGTGTGATTAAAACAACTGAAATGCTCAATATGGTCTGAATTTTGGGCAGCGAAAGCACTGGGAGAATGACTTTTGCTTCCCTGTCCTACAAGCAATAACTGAATAAATATAAATGCAGGTTGCAGGCTGCTGGCTCTACATCTGAGTGATTACTCCACCATTCACAATTTAAGTGCTTTGCATAGTGCATAAGACATTACTTTCAAATTATGTTTCTACCTTTCCACACACTCGTGGAACAACTGAACACCCAATCTTTCCATGTTCACTCTACCATATTTTATTGCAACTGTCATTTCTTCCTACAAAAGTTGTCAACTGAAATTTTGTGAAAAGATTTAGCCACAATGGAAATTGCCTTTATTTTAATCACCAACATTCCAGCTCACCTATCATATCCATTATCTCTCACCTCACTTTTCCTTCTTTTCCTTTTTGTCTTTTCTCATTCCCCTACAGAGCTGGCATTGTTATATACCATTCTGGCAGCGTTAGTGACATGCATTAGCCAGATGTCCTTCCTAACGCCACCACTCCCCCTGGGAAGGAGTCTCTTTACCTAATCTTGCTATGTCTAGTGCAGATCTTGTGGTTCAGTGTGATAACTTTTTCTAAGAAGGAAATCTCCCATCAATGGGATTCTTGTAATTTTTTATATTTATAGTATGTGAAGTTCAGAACTCAGTTATCAGTCCTCCAAATTATTTAATGTAACTTTCAAAAATTGTCAAGGAAACTGACTTTGAAGGCTTCCAAAGAACTATAATCCACTAAAGATTAAGCCTCTCTCATGATAGGCCGTGTGGTTCAATCAGTAGCATTGTAATGTGGTAATCAGGTAACCAATGTATCGCTGGTTCAAATCTCGCTGTGGTCTTTTTCCCCTCCATGTTTTTTTGTTCAGTTCAAATACCTAAATCATTTAAATATAAAAGTTATCAAATACACACCAATTAACTCATATCTAATTATCATTTATTATGAAATTGTATGCCTTCTTGTTCTTATTTACATATCACATGCACTGCAAATATAAGTGCTTAATTATTAATATTTTAAAAAAATTATCAATAAAAATTGTCTAAATTAAAGAAATATTACAAACTTATTTACAAACTTTTATAAAACATAAATAACTAAGAATTTATATTTGCAATGACACAAGGATTTTGCATGCAATATACAATTAGAAACAAGAAATGATGATTAGAGTTATTTAGCATATGTCTGATGAGTTTTATATTAAATGATGTAGGCATTTGAGTGGAACGGAAAGGGGAAAGAAACCAAAGAGAAGGAGAGAGAGAGAGAGAGAGAGAGAGAGAGAGAGAGAGAGAGAGAGAGAGAGAGAGAGAGAGAAGAATATTTGAACTAGAACCCACTGACAATTCCATTAGCATTGTCTGTTCAAGTGAACCATACGGCCATCACGAAAATCTCTTTAATTTTGGTAAATTCAAGTTCCTCGGCAAACTCCAAAGTCAATTTTATTGAGAATTTTTAAGATTTGTATTGCATTACTTTGGATAATTGATATTTCTCCTCTGAATTTCACGTACCATAAATATAAAGAATTACAACAATTCAGACTCGGAGGTGGTATCCCTGTAAGTGTCTGAGGTGGGACATACGTACGATCTCACTACTCACCTAGTGGGATGTGCGAAACTACCTAAAAAGCACATCCATGCTGGCCAGCTCACCAGTCTTTGTCATTAATCCAGGAGGTTGGCTTGCCTCCCTGTGTCCCAGAAGTGTGTGCATTAGAGCTCTATCCAGGCTAGTCTGTCACTCTCCCCCTATAACACAGTGTAAGCTGCTGCTTCGGTTCATTTCTTGCACCATTGCATGTGGTCTGCCAATAAAACACAGTCTTTGGTTCACCTTCCTATGAAATTGTCCCAATTCACACTGTTGCCTAGAAATTTTGTTTGATCTGAGAACCTCACAGCAAGATGTTAAGATCTGGTAACATGTCTGAAAAATGACGTCAACTGCAGTGGACGACAGAGAGGGAGAGTGTAGCCAGCCCTCTTTGTGTCTTCAGAACTGGGTATCTTACTTTTAAGTGACCTCTTTCCCATCCCCATCCCCACTCTCCCAAGTGTCTTACCCTCACACTACCAAGTTATTCAAAAAGATGGAACCAATTTAATCAATTCACATTTCACGGCATATGTGTTGCATGCAAACAATCTACACACTTTTGAACAGAAGAGGATCTGCTAGAGGGCTGATAGTTGTGTAAACACCCACTACAGAGCTTGCAGCAGCAGCAGCAGCAGCAGCAAGTCAGTATGTATCGCTTGTGACTAAGCTGTATGTTTAACCAATTTCAACAAACCGAATTCCTGTGCAAAGGACAAGTAAGGGCAGACCCAGTGTTCAGTTGCCTGACAGTGTGTTCAGTCATCACAAAAATGTTTTCTGTACAACAAGAGTGTGGTACTTTAGCACAACAGACTTGGAACACACAAATTATCAGTTCTGACAATCTGTTGGTTCTCTACATAAAATATTTTAAACTTCACTAACCAAAGAGAGGGTATTAATAAGACTCAGTACAAATAACTGGGAAGTGACTGTATGTGTAGATTTCAATATAGATTTCATCTAAAAATGGGAAAGGCAACCACTCACTAACAGCAGACTAATGCAGGGAGCACAGTAACACACAATAGAAAACAGCATTCACACTAGCTCTTGAGCACTAGCTATTTTTCTGACAACAGTACACTCATTCACACAGGACCACACAAAAACCCAAATGCTCACTCTCGTGACCACAGCAAACCTTTCCGTGTGTCTGTGGGTTGTTTGCGTGATTCTGCATACTATTCCTAGCAAAAGAGCTAATGCTCGAAAGCTATTGCAAATGCAGTTTTCTGTTACATATTTCTGCACTCCACACATTGACTTGCTATATGTGAGTGGTTGTCTTTCCCTCATTCTGTGTGTTGCTCCATCCATGAATTTCCATTATTGTTATAGATTTCATCTCGTATTATTCTGATCAAGAGTGTCTGGAATCAATGATGTTCAGCTTTGACTCCACAGTAACATTTCTGACAAAACTGGGACTTACTGCAACAGTGAGCATTTATTTATTTATTTATTTATATACCTGTCTGTCTTTAATGAAATAGAAGTGAGCTCCATAACAAATGCTATCTCTGATTAGATGCTCAAATGGCAGCAATAATGTATCCCGTCAATCAGGTTGAACTAAGAAAGGAAAAGGAAAATTTCACAGAACTGTAAATGCTGACTGAATTATGCCATTCAGAGAGAACTTACAGGATGACACATAGTAAGAACTTTACCAAGTGTAGTGTAATATGGGTTATTCGTGAGAATGACTTATGTTTCACTGAGGAAACTTATGCTGGTGAAATATTGCTGTGTCTTTTACACACAGCTTATGTATGGTGAAAAATATACAACACGTGGCCGGATCTGTGTAGATGGTACCTATGCAGTGATGTAACACAGCAGGGGCAAGACACGGCATGATGAGTGCAGCAGCACTTGCCGGAAGTGAATATTTATGCCTTGATGATGCCCTTTGCAGGTGTCTTGAACATCTTTGAGATACACTAAAAACAAATGAAACCATAAATCCTAGATTATAAGTTGAGTTCAGTGTGGTCAGACGTATTGAATGACAGGTCTGAAGTTAGGAGTTACTGATAATTGGATCTGTCTTCATTGATCTAAATAGCAGAAAGAATACAGCAGATTATTGCAGAAGACATGTTCATCATTCAGCAGCTGGAAATAGTGAGACACTCTCTTACAGCATCAGCCTGCCTGGATGAAGTCGAGAAGAGTAAGTTTGTGCACGGCTGTGGGATGTGAGAAGGAGTAGTCCAGACAATGAAGAAAAAAAACAAAAAGATGGCCATATTTGAAAGGTAAAAGATAACAGGTTGAGTACACAATGTTCCCTACTCATGATGTAACAATCAAGTGCCCCCACCCCCTCGAACACACCCACGAGAGAGAGAGAGAGAGAGAGAGAGAGAGAGAGAGAGAGAGAGAGAGAGAGAGAGGGGGGGGGGGAGAGAGAGAGAGAGAGAGAGAGAGAGAGAGAGAGAGACCACCCAAAGGCACACTGTGGACAAAAATTTTACTTTTTCCTAAAAATATTCTTCTAACATTATGAGTCCAGTTTCACTTTACAGCAGGCCAGGAACACTTAGCAGGTGAAGAAAGTGCAGCTAACATCTGAAATCAAAAAATCTCGTACTAGGGCAAGAGAGCCTTATTTAATGCAAAGGGCCAGCAGCTCTAATCAAGACTTAAAAATACCCTTTAACCAGTAGTGCAAAATTCTACAGTTTCATTGAACAGGTGAAACTATGGAATAAACACAAAAAATTAAAAATTCCAAGAACAAATCAAGGTCAATCTGAAGCATTATTAGCAATGAAATTCAAACGAGGCAAGGCAAATGGGACTCAGATGGCAGGAACAGAAAGACAGATGAAAGTAAAATCACTTGACTTCTAAATTCAAGTAATTTTTCCTAACCATAACTGAAAACATAGAGACAAATAAATCATCTAGTGAAAATAGAACCAATAAATTTACTTAGACATGTAATGCATATTCCACTGCCAGGCATTAGTTTTGCCAATTCATCTGTTAGAGATATCACAAAAATCATTGAGTCACTAAAGTAGTAACCTTTCCCTCTATGATGGCAGTGCCCACCTCGAGTTTGCTTTGTTATCAGTTGGAATGCAAGCAATATTTTCTGAAAGACTGAAGAATACTGTAGTAATACCAATACACAAAAGTGAAGGAGAGCAACTGTAACCCAATCTCACTTTTTCTTATGTCTTCAAAAATTTATGAGAAAGTAGTTTATAATAGAAAATTGAATCATCTTTCTGAGAATAATCTTTAAGCTTTAGCTCAGTTTGGCTTCCATAGAAGCTTCTCTTCTGAGAATATAACATAAGATATCATGAACTCAATTCTAGAACAACGAAATTTATCCCTTTAGTTTTTTCTGTGATCTTGACAAGGTCTCTGATTGTGTAGATCATAAAATTTTGCTACTGAAACTAAAATAGTATGATATTAAAGGTTTTTACTTTCCATGGATGGGATCACTTTTTATCAGCAGCAGACAAAGAGTCACATTAATAAATGATGAACAGGAACAAGCTTAAGTTCAGAGTGGAGGGAACATTAAATATAGTTTTTTGAAGGACATCATATTACAGAATGAGATTTTCACTCTGAAGAGGAGTATGGGCCAATATGAAACTTCCTGCCAGATTAAAACTGTGTGCCAGACAGACTAACTCAATACCTTTGCCTTTTGTTGGCAAGTGCTCTACTAACTGATCTAGCCAAGCACAACTCAATCCATGTCAGTCAGAAAGTTTCATGTCAATACAGACTCTGCTGCAGAGTGAAAAATCTCATTTTGGAAACATCCCCCACGCTGTGACGAAGCCATGTCTATGCAGTATCCTTTCTTGTACAAGCCCATAACTTTTGCAGGGAAACTTCTGTGAAGTTGGTAGAAGACAAGGTACTGGTGGAAGTGCAGCTGTGAGGATGGGTGGTGTCTCGTGCTTGGGTAGATCAGTTGGTATAGCTCTTGCCTGTGAAAGGCAAAACCTCAGTCCGGCACACAGTTTTAATCTGCCAGGAAGTTTTGACCTCATATACAACACTGACTGTAAAAATTACCAAGAAGTACTGGAAAAGATTTTATTTCAGCACACCAGGTTTTAAAATCCTCCAACATGTACATGTCATTGCTAAAAAGTAAGCCTTTTCACTGTAGAAATATCAACTGAGTATCAAGTTCTCTACATCATAAAATGATGTAAATTATATGAACTGTTACCAATGTTAACTGATGACAGTGGGGCAACAGCCACACAAGAGGCACTTGAATAATGCAAACCGAAACCAACAGCTGTATTGTAATTCAAATGATGTTTATTCAAAACATGCTACCAGTTTTGATATGAAAAGTATCATCTTCAGGTCCCCGTATGTGAAAACATACATAGTATGATGATGATGATGATGATGATGATGAAGTATAATGAGAGTTCTGAAGCCAAAAATTACAGTATGTGGCAAAAATGGGGATAAATCAAATTATAAAATTATATTTAAAAATACACTATCAGTCACCACACAACACAAAGTTCAGAATCTAATTTACACTAAAGCGCCAAAGAAACTGGTATAGGCATGCGTATTCAAATACAGAGACATGTAAACATGCAGAATATGGCCCTGCAGTCGGCAATGCCTACATACGGTGACCAGTGCCTGGCACAGTTGTTGGACCTGTTATTGCTGCTACAATGGCAGGTTATCAAAATTTAAGCAAGTTTGAATGTGGTGTTATAATTGGTGCACGAGTGATGGGACACAGCATCTCTGAGGTAGCGATGAAGTGGGGATTTTCCCATACAACCATTTCACGAGTGTAGTGGGAATGTCAGGAATCCAGTAAAACGTCAAATCTCCAACATTGCTGCGACCTGAAAAAGATCCTGTAAGAATCGGGCCAACGATAACTAAGAGACTCTTGCAACATGACAGAAGTGCAACACTTTTGTAAACTGCTGCAGATTTCAATGCTGGGCCATCAACAATTGTGTGTGTGTGTGTGTGTGTGTGTGTGTGTGTGTGTGGGCGCGCGCGCGCGCATTAACCACTCAACGAAACATCATTCATAAGGGCTTTCGGAACCAAGGGTTCACTTGTGTACCCTGGATGACTGCACGATACAAAGCTTTACCCCTCGCCTGAGCCTGTCAATACCAACATTGGACTGTTTATGACTGGAAACATGTTGCCCGGTCAGACAAGTCGCGTTTCAAATTGTATGGAGCGGATGGATGTGTACGAGTATGGAGACAACCTCATGAATCCATGGACCCTGCATGTCATCAGGAGACTGCTCCAGCTGGTGGAGACACTGTAATTGTGTGAGGCGTGCGCAGTTGGAGTGATATGGGACCCCTGATAAGTCTAGATATGACTGACAGGCGACACGGTCGTAAGCATCCTGTCTGGTCACCTGTATCCATTTACGCCCATTGTGCTTTTTGACGGATTGGGGAGTTCAAGCAGGACAATGTGACACCCCATATGTCCAGAATTGCTACAGAGTAGCTCCAGGAAAAGTCTTCCGAGTTCAAACACTTTTGCTGTCCACCAAACTCCCCAGACATGAACTTTATTGATCATATCAGGGATGCCTTGCAACATGCTGTTCAGAAGAGATCTCCATCCCCTCATACTCTTATGGATTTATGGACAGCCGTGCAGGATTCATGGTGTCAATTCCCTCCAGCACTACTGCAGACATTAGTTGAGTCCATGCCATGTCGTGTTGCAGGACTTCTTGGTGCTTGCAGGGGTCCTACACAGTATTAGGCAGATGTACTAGTTTCTTTGGCTCTTCAGTGTATATTGCTTAATTTTTTAACCCTGTAGGTACATACTGACAGTGGATATTACTTATGCTGGCAACATTGTTTTATGTTTATTACATTTCCTGAAATTAGAAGAAGCATTAGTAACTTGTCTTGCTTTTATTTTGGAGATATTGCATATTTATAACCTTTTAATTATTCAAGTTACACACTCGTTATGCTAGTGTGGATGTTTGACTGGGTTGCTGTATAGTAATATCAATGGAGTGTATGTTTATAGTTTTTTGTGACTTCAGTGCCATTTGTGTACTACGTTTTAGACTACGATTTATATTATTTATGCAATGGAGATCATTAGAGTACACGCAGTACTATTTTGACGGGTTTGAATTATCCAATGAAGGTTTCTTCATTAAGTTTTTGTTGGATTTGGTTTCTGTGGTCATTTGCTTTTATGTTTCATTGTATTATTGGTATCTCCCATATTCATAGGTGTTCCAGTTAGGGATATACATGATTCAGTTGCTCTGCTTGTACAAGCCACTGTAATGATGCTCCCCTCGCATACACTATGTGATATGAGATATGCCCTCTCTCTCTCTCTCTCTCTCTCTCTCTCTCTCTCTCTCTGTGTGTGTGTGTGTGTGTGTGTGTGTGTGTGTGTGTGTAGCAATATATATCAGATTCTGAACTTTGTTTCTTAAGAATACCAATAGTATATTTTTGTTACGTAATTTTATGATCTGATTTATCCCAGTTTTTGTCACATAATAAAAGTTCCAGGACAGTTTTTCTTAAAAATAGAAAACCGCATTTACCAAGTAATGACCCTAGCTCCTACTGAAGTAGTCCCCTTGGCTATCTATACACAGTTGCCAATGTTTCTGGGAGTCTTGGAAACAACCAGTGAAATTTTCCACTGTGATGCTTGTAAGGTCATTTGTCACAGCCAGTTGGACCTCTGCGATACCTCAATGAAACTTTCCTTTCAGTTGCCTTTTCACCCGCAGAAATAAAGAAAAAAAAAATATAATAAAAAATTGCAAGGCAAGAGGTCAGGCAAATATGGTGGATGTGGGATAGCAATAACAGAATGTCTGCCCAGATACTCGGTAACAGATAACACATTGTGGGGTCTTGCATTGTCGTGCAGTGAGAACCAGTCCTGAGAATGCCACAAATCAGGTTGTTGACACTGAATTCATTGTTGCAAACATTTCAAGACTTTGACGTAAAAGGTTCAGTTCACAGTGAACTAATCCGTAACTAACAAAGAATGCAATCAACACTGCCTTTGTCCTCGAAGGTGGTTGTTTGACTTTTTTCGACGCTCGTGATCCACGACTCTGCAACATAACACTTCGATACTTTGTGTGAGGGTTATACTGGTAGCACCGACTTTCATCCCCAGCAATTACCTACAAAAATGAGAGATCACACCTGGCTCTATCCAGTAGTTCAGCAGAAATACTTCATCCTTCCTCTTTCCATTCATCTGTTAGTGTGTAAGGGACAAGTTTTGAATTATGTTGTTCTGATATCATGTTAAATGATGTTTTTCTTGCAATAACTGCCTTACACATTTCACATCTGCACCCGCATATGCTGTAGATGGATGACCAGCCCTGGGATCGTCTTGCACAGAATCCCTGCCTTCACGAAACCATTTGTGACATTTGGAAACACGATTTATTGAAAGTGCCTCACCTGCATGTGGTTGCTTAATCATTGTCCAGGTTACATAGGGGTTTTCTTAAGCTTAAGCAGAACTTAATGTTCACTCTTTGCTCAAAATCACTATCCATTGTGTCACCCACCTAGTATACCAAGAAGAACCCAAACAGTGTGTTGCTAAGCATAGTCTTGCCACCAGGTGAGTCTGTGCAGAAACATGGCCAAGGTCATTTCAGAGACACACACATACCAAGTACATTGAAACAACATTTCTTTCCAGAATGAGATTTTCACTCTGCAGCGGAGTGTGCGCAGGTATGAAACTTCCTGACAGATTAGAACTGTGTGCTGGACCGAGACTCGAACTCGGGTCCTTTGCCTTTTGCGGGCAAGTGCTCTACCAACTGAGCCACCCAAGCACAACTCTCGCCCCGTCCTCACAACTTTAGTTCCGCCAGTACCTCGTCTCCCACCTTCCAAACTTTACAGAAGCTCTCCTGCGAACCTTGCAGAACTAGCACTCCTGAAAGAAAGGATATTGCAGAGACATGGCGTAGGAGTGCTAGTTCTGCAAGGTACGCAGGAGAGCTTCTGTAAAGTTTGGAAGGAGTCTCGGTCCGGCACACAGATTTAATCTGCCAGGAACATTTCTCTCTTTTTAGCATTGCAAACTTGGAAATTTAAAAACACACCACCACCTATCATGGAGCTTTTCTGACAAAAAGGAGAAAGGCAGTACTTTTCTATCATGCTATGTATGTTCTCATACAGAGGCCTGAAGATGACTTACAATACAGCTGTTGGTTTCGATATGCATTATTCAAGTAAGCTGTTACAAATCTATGTTCTAACACACTGTTTAGATATCTACCATAGCGGATTAGGATAAGAGACTTCAAAAGTACTAAATGAGTTTTGCTCACTAGGCAGCAAAATAAAATGATGGTCAAAGTGGATAGGATGTAAAATGCAGACGGGGTACATCAAGGAAATCATTTCTGAAAAAGAGGAATTCGTTAATATGTAATATAAATATAAGTGTTAGGAAGTGTTTTTTTAACTGTCTGTGTAATGTGTAGCCATGTATGGAAGCTAAACATGAACGATAAACAGTTCAGACGAAAAGAGAATAGAAGCTTTTGAAATGTGGTGCTGCTGAAAATTAGATGGGTATATCACACAACTAATGAGGAGGTACTGAATAGAATTGGGGAGAAAAGGAACCTGCGGCACAACCTGACTAGAAGAAGTGATTTGTAGAAACGACACATTTAGAGATATCAAGGGATCACCAACTTAGTAGTGGAGGGAAGTTGGGAGGGTAAAAATCGTAGAGAGAGACCAAGATATGAATACTGTAATCAGTTTCAAAAAGATGGAGGCTGGAGTAGTTATTTGGAGATTAAGAGGCTTGCACGGAATAGAATAACATGGAGAGCTGCAAGAAACCAGTCTTTGGATTCAAGGCGATGACGACAGGCTACAATGGGTGCTTCTGCCTGTTAATGTATAACTTGATACAATCCACAACCTGAAGGCTCTCCACTGTGATGGGACTGACAAAATGTGATGTGTGAATGAATGAATGACACTGAACATTTATAATCCAAGTTTGGAAACTTCAAAATTCATTTCCACTGACATATAGATAATTCATAGCAATTCAATATTTCCATGAAATAAAAATTAATCAAATTAGATCTACCTTCTTGAATAACCCAGTATTTCTTCCCAGGTAATATGTAACAAGTTTCGACACAGTTACTATAAGCATTACAGACCTATGTTGGAAAACAAACAAACAAACAAACAAACAAACAAACACACACAAATTTTTATATATAGGTTTTGTTTATGGGCTTCTATCATTTCTAGTGAAATTAGTAGCCTGCTTATAAAAACATGTGACTTGGATTCGTGTTGAACAGATTATGACTGCACTTTCATACCTATTAATTCCTTCCTCTGGGATGAGAGAGGCATACGTTGGGAAAGGTTAAAATAGGAAGGACAATTCACACATACTGCAGCATTGGATGAGGAGGGCAAACAAAGATGAAGCAGGGGGCATCAGATAGACACAGAGAAAGAACAACTGATTTCAGGAAGGACAGGTAGAAGAACAGGTTGCTGCCAGAAATGGGAACTTTTAATTTGAGGCCTTTGGGAGCAATACCAAAAGTTAACCAGGAGTTAAAAAAAAGTATGTGTGAGGTTTGTTTGGCTACAATGAGAGTACAATGTCTGTTCAGAAAAATTCTGGAAGGTTTATAATTTTGCACCAATGGTATGTTGGAGTGAAATACGGTTGACATCTCTGCACACATCTGTGTTTAATGTGTACCTGTCGTAAGTTCCATTGCTGTATGTCTGTTACCTATTGTTCAGTTCTGTATTGAGTAGAACATTGTTTTGCACAGTTTGTGAATTTTGACATGGCAGAGTTAGAGGAGCAACACATCTGCATTAAATTTTCCATTAAACTCAAGAAAACCTGTACAGAGACACATGAAATGATGAAAGAGGCCTACAGTGATGAGTGCTTAAGCCATACTTGGTGTTACGAATGGTTCACACAACTTAAAAATGACTGGACAGAAGTTAAAGATGACCCCCGTTCAGGACACCCTTCCATGTCTACCGACAAAACTCGTGTCAGGAATGTCAACAAAATTAGGTGTGGCAGCTGGAGATTGAGTGTCTGAGAAATTGCAGAAGAATGTAATATTTCAGTTGGATCACATAATATAATCCTGACACAGTATCTTGGAATGCATCATGTTGCCGCCAAGTTCGTCCCACGGTTCACGAGTCAAGACCAGAAAGACCTTCGCCTTGCAACCTGGGAAGAGCTTTTGGATCTTGAAAATGAGAACAAGGTGTTCCTTAAGAGAATCATAACTGGTGATGAGATGTGGGACTACAGTTATGATGTTGAGACCAAGTTTAAATTTTCACAATGAATTGGGAGAGGTTCTCCAAGACCATAAAAAGTTTGTCAGATCAGGTCAAATGTCAAAGCCATGCTGATAGTTTTCTTTGACTCTGAAGGATTAGTGCCACAGGAACAGACTGTTAATCAGTGGTACTATCAGGACATGTTGCAAGAATGTGAGAGAAGGAAACACTGAAATGTGGTGAGACAATTCATGGCTCTTGCATCATGATGACAAATCCCACATTCATTACTGTTGGTGCGTGACTACTGTACATAAAATGAAATCACTGTGCTGCCTCATTCTCCAAACTCTCCACACCTGGCCCCTGCGGACTTTCTTTTATTTCCAAAGTTGAAAACTCCATTGAAAGGACGAAGATTTGCAATGATAGATGAGATAAAAGAAAATTCGTAGATGGCGCCTCGTGTGATCCTGCAAGGCAGGAGGCGTATCAAGACTACTTCTGGAAATGGAAACGGCATTGGGAGCGGTGTACCAAATGTGGAGAACAGTATTTCGAAGGAGACCATGCACAATAAATAAAAAGCAAGCATAGAAAAATTTTGCGGACTGTAATGGATCTGGGAGATGCGTTATTTTCTACCGGATTTGTCGATACCATATCTAATGAAGGAGGTTGTAAATGTTTTCTTATATTTTTGTCAGAATATTTTTTGTGAATTTTAATTTGCCTATTTTATGCTAATTTGCTTATATGTTCTAGAGTGACAGCATATTGATTAATGTTAGTAGATGTGACGAAGAGTATCAAAGAGACTGGTTACAAGTGGAAGCTTGTGTGTTGTGCGAAATGTCTTTGACACTGGAGTCGTCTCTGACTGTAGTCAGTCGGCAGTGAACTATCGGTCTGTGACGGTGGAACAATGTATAGGTCCCTGTTATAATAATTTGCAAGTGACCAGCAAAAATGAGTTATTCTACTACTTTTTATATAAACATCAAGAAGGAAGCACATTCGGAGAAATGGTATTTGAAGCACCAAAAATGAGGCAAACGCATTGAACCAGGACATTTCTGCACCCGAGGAAACAGCATTATGAAATCATATTTTCACTAGACGACTGAAGCCAACTCAAAAAAAGTCAAATATCATCTTATAAACGTTTCACGGAAAAGGGAGTACTGTCACGAAATACGCTAAGTTCAAGTATATAAAAATAGTGAGCATATTTCAGGACAAAGTTCCAGAATTTCCTGAACAGACCTCGTACGTTTATGGAAGGAATGTCGGTACTGAAGCATAGGTTTATGGAACCTGATGAGAGATGACTTGGGCAGGTGGAAAGTAACATTTAATGAGAAAAACAGCTAAAGCAAGGTGAAGGGTTGCTGTTCACAGGTGATAGAGAGAGTTGAAAGAATCTCAGAGCACAACCAAAAACACACAGCTATTAAGTAAACTATAAAAAATTGATGAAAAGTAAAGAAAACTGCAAGGAAATGGGAGGAGAGATCAAAATACATAAGGAAAGCAGCAGCCAAATAAGTAAAGCTGTTGATACACGGGGGAGGAAAAGCATCAAACAGGGAAACAGAGCTCCTAGAAGAATAAAAAGGGGATTGCCAAACAATGAAAAGCGATAATTAACCTATTCAAAAATTATCAAACAAAGAAAAAGAAATGTGTGTGCACAGAGAAAATGGTCATCAAACAAAGGGAAAAAAACTTAATCAAACAAAGGAAAACAGCTCACCAAACAAGAAACAAAATATTGGCATGCAAGGAAAATGGTTGGCATAAAAGTAAAGAAGGACTTGTGTTTTATTTATGTACTGTATTTGAGAGCTGAATGTTGCGCAGGTACATGCCTTCCAGAGAGAGTGCTGATGTCGGGCGCGGAGCCCTTCTTGAGCTGCGCGGCTGCCTTCTCCGAGCTGCGCACCACCACCTGCGAGCTGACCACGATCTCGACGTCGCCGCCCTTGTCGCCCGGCGGCACCGTGCTGCTCCGGTAGTGGTGGTGGTGGTGCTGCTGCTGGCGGTGGCCCGGGCGGCGCTGCTTCGGCGGGCAGAACTGCCCCTCGTGGGTGTGGCCCGCCGCCGCGCCCCGGTTGAGGTCCGCCCGGCCGCCGACGGTGACGTTGGGGAGCGTCGGGAAGGACGTTATTGCCGGCTCCGAGTATTTCTGCGACATCGGGGCGGGTACGAATAAACCGACTGACGAGACACGTGTGAGGAAACACAGCTGTACTATCCGTCGGAAGTTTAAGAGAGAAGTCAAATTGTGCCACGGTTTCCACCGTTACGAGTAAAATTTCTATTTAAATCTCGAGTCGGCGCACCAATTTTTATAACACGAGCAGGCACGTGGCATACTTTGTACACGTGTAAAGAATAGCTGTCTTTATGTTGCCGAGGTAAAGATGTATGAGCAAAATCACAGCTTAATGCTAGTTTGATTAAATAACGATAGAATAAAATTTCACTGTATCACCCTGTTACCGCATACAAATAGTACCTAACAGTGTTGACTCACTTGGAGCAGTAAACAGCACAGTCGCGTCATATTCCAGCCAAACGTTTATTTGACTTCTAATTATCTCGAAGACAACTGCCTCAATGTTGGAATCTGCTGCTAACTCAGAATCTGGGGCATTTTCTTGCACAGATATAAAAGATAACTGCACTGTTTGTGTAAAATGTGTATATATTGCATTGTAAAGTTACTGTGGTTTATGTTGTGGCACGACTAGAGAGGATGACTGTGTGTCCTATCGTGAGGGACGTACAGATTCAGCACATCGATAACCGTGAGGGTACGAGAGAGATATTTTACGTGGAAAATTATGTACGCTATAGATACTGAGATTCGTTCCAGTAGCACAGCTGTCAAAAGGAGACAGTACCTGTACACCGATTGGTGTCAGACTGTAGCAGCAATCTTAATATTTAATTGTAGTTACACTGGTAAATATGTTCCTGGCTTCCAATATTCTTGTGAGTCTCATATGTATTTGATGATATGTAGACAACTTTGACGGTTTAACTGACAATGCAATTTAGCAATCCGTGCAAAATAATTTTACCGCTGAAAGTCCCGTCTGCAGAAAGAAAGAAAAGGTGGATGGTGCTTTGATAGCGACAGTATCAGTAATTCGGCAGGTAAATTCGATAAGAGCCAATCGTAATGCTCGATTCATTCACACCCTTTGTCCTGGGTTATAGGGGCCTCTATAGAGCGGGGGGAACGTTTGTGTGTGTTGAAAGCAGGAAGGGTAACACACGATGGACTGGGGTATCACGTTAGGACCACTGGAAAGAGTGCATTCAATGGTATACTGCGCTATTTGCAGTTAAGCAGAGTTAGACACGTCTTTCATGTCGCGCTAGGAACAATGCGCCCTGTGCTTAAATTTTTTCTCACCTAGCTCACTGTTTATTTTATATTACTGCTACTCACTTGCATGTATGACAACACAACTTATCACTGAGTTAGATAAAGCAATAACAAGGGAATAGCTATGGGCTGGCAACTGTAAAACAAAATGGTACGGTAAAAGACGATGTTATTTGGATTCGGCGCATCTTACGCATAGGGTGCACCCACTCGAGGGTTAATTCCAAACACCGGAATGTCCAGAATGGAACAAACCTCAGTGCTCCGAGACAGTGGCCACGAGCATGCGAGTCGTGCTCGTGTGAATGTGTGTGTGTTTTCTACTTTGGAAAAAGGACTTCATCTGAAAGCTTAAATATTCTAGCAGTCTTTTTTTATGCCTATCTATAGCTCAATGTTTCCTCAATTATTGACTTTTGTAATGCAATAGCACAGTTTAACAGATACAATCACAACACTCTTGCTCATTTTTGTCGTACTCTGTGACAGCTACATTGCAAGCAACCAGTAAGTTGCATTGCTGAATGCGACTGATGAATGTGAAGAGTATCATTTGCACTGATTTGTAGAATGGTTTTTACAAATAGAAGTATATGTAGAATTTGACTGAAATTACTTGATAGTTGACACTTCACATGTTGGAGCTGGCCTCCTCTAATCAAAGCACTAAACATAAGGCCCAAACCGTGCGCTGAAGCTTAGCATGACACAGCACGATAATGAATTTTAGAAGGCTGCAATTCATCATTGCAACGGTATCATCAGAGTCTGAAATATAATAATCTCATCCAGTATAATGGCGTAGTACAGTGGTTAGCGTATAAATGTGATGTGTTGAAGGTTGTAGGTTCAATTCTCGTGAAATGTAGTAACATTTTTTATTTCTAAACCTAATCAAAAATTTTTGATCATTCTTTTTATTCCACTGACTGGTTTAAATGTGTTCTTTTGTTTCTAATACTTTGCTGCATCGTTATCATTATTATTTGCTCTTATTTTTCTTCCTATCATACTGTCTTCAATTGGAATCTGCCTGTGTTGCTATCAGTTGATAACGCACCAGCTCGTGTAGCCAGTGTCAGGACAGTTCAAGTAACCACCGACAGTGAGAAATTACAATTTGCTGTTAGTGTTGAAACTGAATTTTTTGTGTCTCGAGTTTCCTTTTACTGGGTATCTTTAATCACTGTGAGCAAACTGACTGCACTTTAGTTCTGCCACAGATTTTTGAATGCCATTTTCTGGGATACATTGCACATCACAATCACGAGGACGAGTTTACGACTTGAGTTCAAATTCAGGGCTACGAAACAAGTCATCTGCTGCAGTTCAGTCACTGGTCACTTAAAATCAGCTGTTTACAGAGAATCTCGTATTTCGATCATGCCTCACGGTGGCTGCTTCCGACACTGCTCCGCATTACACATTAACATCATTTGTGAACTGACACACCACGTGTGTGTGTCGCCTATAACTGAGCTGTAGCACACAGCTGATGAGGCAACACTGTAGCGGCAAAGGACAGCCATCAGCTGTCAAGTATTTTAATCTGACTATAGTGCAATAAATTGCAGCAAAACCAAAAATAAGACACCACATTTCTCATACTTTAGATTTCCTAAAGACCCTGAGATGTATGCATACCACATTACAGGACTGTTTAGTTATCAATCTCTTGTAAGCTACAGAAATCTGGTGTCGATTCATGTTCCTTTCTAGGAGCACAGTCTAACAAATATTGCAAGACATGATCTTTTGCAGAAACAGTTCATATACTCACACAGTAATATGAAGATTTATTCTCTACATTTTGAGCCAGCTCAGTTTATGATTTTTATTACAGTCGTCTGCTTAAGAGAGAACTGCCACCCAGCTGTGATAATAAAGCAATAAAACTAAACAGCCAAAAGGAACTAATTCCGCAACTGCTGCTACATCAGAGTTAGAAACATCAGCCACACAAACAGCATTATCTTCGAAACAAATGTCTTTCGGGGATTGAGATTTACCTTCCTAACTGGTACAGCTGGTAAATGATATACACAATACCAGATTCATATGGAACTGTGTGATGAACACTTTTGGTGAAGTATCTGATGTACTGTAGTTTTTGTTTTGCTGTATATCTACAATTACCACTTTATTCAAGCTATTATAGATCCAGCAACTGTAGTATGTATTTCAGCATAAAATTCAGTCATCAGTTGCATAGATATTTTTATTTTGCTTTACTGGTTTTGTCAAATTAATTTATCATCTTCAGAGGTCCACAAAATTAGGAATATTATAAACCATTATACCTTGGCTATAGATCGATGTGAAGCATAATATGAGTATTACAGAAACTTATTTAGTATTCATTTATTTAGTATTCATTTAGTAGATGTCAGTATCTTCTTCATGGTAGCATAATGCCATTACGTGTGCAAAAATGTACATATTGTATGTGATTATAGTAAACACAGAAAAAGACTGATAATTTAATGTAAATCTGTGGATTTTGGGGACAGGGTGTATACGAGGACAAGAAAAAAAAATTCCCAGATTTTCCAGTTAAAAATACACTTTCTCCTGGGTGAAAACACACTTTTTCTGTGTTAAGTGACAGTATATTTTCCCTCGGAACTGCAAAACTTATCAATCCTTTGAATGGTTATGGTTTTATACATGGGCACTTTAGAGAACTTAACTCAGGGAAAAAGACACGTTTTGGAAATATCTTTGATGGGCAGCAATATGCATGCCGCGTATTTTTGTATTACAAAAGTATACATTGGAATTCCACCAAAAACTGTATGTTACTTTCCGAATCACTGAAATCGAGATTGCGATGCGCTTTTGTAAGCCAGTCATAGCTCACGTCACATGATCTCGCCAGCCGATGACAGTGGATATTCAGAGCATAGGGCACGTGATGTAGTCAGCCAACAGCAACATCACTGTTAAGTAGCACGAACACACAAACAGGGAAAGTTAATATTTTAAATTAATATACATAGTGTTGCTACACGGAAAGCAAAGCTTTCACATATAATATTCGTCTCTAAGGTTAATAAGCTGCAAGATAAATTAAGCTTTCGCATATAATGTTGATCTTTTCTGCGCGTGTTACACTTTAAAATTTTTAATAATGACATAAATGTCTGATCTTCTGGGTTCAAAATTCTTCTAAATGGCTCGTCATCAAAGAGTTGATTTTTAAATGAGAGTAAAACGCTGTGATTTAAGAAATTCATGGTACATTTTCGCACATAGTCCAACTTACGTAAAAGGATATTTACTTTGAAAGTAATACTTTTCAAATCACCATTCGCAATATTTTCCCACGACCTGTTAGAAATAGGTTCATTTCAGCAGTTGCCAGACAGCGTACATAATAGGCGACACCACGCTTTTGCAGTTACCATGACGTAAGAAGACCATATGTACGTACATGTAAAATATTGAAAGATCGTACACTATGTCATAAAAGAAACAAGACATCAGAGGACACACCAAGAATATCGGAATTTAGTGAACCATATTAAAATGTGCACATTTAAAGTGCATAATTAAAGTGCACATTCATAAGTCCAGATTCCCAATGAAGTAGACCTCGAGCTGATATTAAGCTTTTCATTGTGGTTTCCAGGATGTAAATTTTCTTGGAGCACCATTACTGTATTATATCATGTTTGGTTCTTTATCATGGCATAATGCCATACGTGCTAGAAGATGAAAACATGCACTTGAAATGCAGTGAACAGTTGAAACTAGCCAGTACTGTGGAATTAAACATTTCGTTTGAAATACATTGACTGCTTCTGCGGAAAACGTTAATAAAAGTCAAATTTCTTTAGCAAACAGACAAAAATAGGTTCAATGTTCTGCAAAGCGATTAATGCTTGACTGTCAGAAAGGTGGAAATAAAATCAAATCTGAAACTAGTAACGTATTTTAGCCTTTCGTAATTATGTGGATGTATTTTAATTCACTTGATAGCTCCCGGCCACAGATATCCATTTTGTTTTCATTTGACGGGAGAGTAAACAAAGGGGAAACAGCAAAATCACTAAATGTAAATACGGGTTACGTGGAGACTACAGACTATAACTCAGACTGCTCTGTGCATCAGCCCCAGATCTGCGATATTTGTTAACTGGGTCAATAGTAAAAAACAAAAAAACTAATTTTCAAAAATATGTTCATCTTGTAGCGCACATCTTTCTGAAAAGTCTGAAACATAAAACGTGTGTTCGAGGAAATGTAAGACAAGTTATTTGGTCTTAAGTCTGCCAAAGTGCAGTGCCACACCTCTTCATATAGCATTCTTCTATTGCAAGTCACTGTATTTTGCTCTGTGGAATTGGAACGTTTATATTTTGTAATGGATTCCATCAAACTATATTGAGGACAAGGGAAATTGAAATGTCCTGTGGTGCCTCTCCTGCTCCCAGTCGGCCAGTTTGACAGCCTGCCCCTCTTAAAAAATAATCTCGCAATTAATAGTGGATGAGATTATTTGTAATCAGGAGAACAAGAACTCTTCAGAAAATTTGTACTCTTTATTGCCTATTGGATAATTACTTGCTGTTTTGTGTGACATAAAATTAAATATAGGATATATAAAACCAATAAAGACAAGACAAGCAAGAAGTACACTTTTCTTCAATCCTTAGCACCTAGCATTTTTTTCTCTCTAATCTTGCTACAGCTTTACATGGCATGCTTTCCTTTCTGCGAAAGAATCTATTACCTCATCAAAGTTCGTCAAACCTTTTGCTACGTGAACAATCAAAATGTCGTTATCTAACACTGAAAAAGCTGTTAATACAAAATACCCAAGAATGGTGTGATTTCTCGATCTGATTACGTCTAATTTTGTCACTGTCTGCTAGATAAAACAAAATAGGCCTTTCGAATATTGCAGCAATTTTGTAACACACAACAAATAAACGAGACTGTTTTGGCACAAATGGTCATTTTTATAACATGTCAGAATATAATACACAAAGTTGCAATATCAGATTCCTGTAAGGCCTACGACAAGCAAAAAGGTTTATGTTAGGAAGTAGTTTCACATTTCATTCATACACACCAGTTTCTCAAGCATTAGATCGAAAAGTATTATTACAAAATTTTTATATAAATTTGGAATCTTCTTACTCTTCCATGTGTGTGATGTCCACCTTTCTTCTCTTTCCTCATTCTAACAAACAATCTTGTTATCACCAATTCTGTAGCTATTCATGCCATTGTCAAAATACGTTTGCCGATTAACTACAATAACCCTGCCAGAATCACAGGTTTAGTTATCCTGCAATTATTCTCTGGTTAGACATTTTTACATGTTCGTACAACACGTTTTCCGTGTTACTTCCAAAATAGAACTTTAGCGGCTGCTAGCCGGGGACTGTACAACTGGTCCTTACTAGTGTAGTGATCTGGCCTAAACGTTTCTGTCAAAATTTCATTTTCTTGGATACACCGAGAAGATAATACGTAATCTTTCTCACCTGTTATTCCTGTTAGTCGCTTATTTCCATTCTGGTAGTCTGAATCCATGGATTTCACTAGTAATTATAACAACGCTGATCATTCGCAAACCCAATCAACCACATAATCAGACAGTGATTGGCATTCATCCGTTTGGCTTTACTCTGCTCAGCTCGTATAGCCACGTCCCCTTTTGTCTGCGGAAAGTTTATTTTTAGATGTGACAAGGATTCTCCTGACAGACACATCATGTACACTATCCAGGCATTCAAAAATCAACTTATGATTCATTCAGAAATCAAATTAAAATGTTTCAAAAATGTTCAAAAACCAACAGGGATGCGTTTCAAAATCATACGAACAATCGATAGACCAACGTCCGCTGGATGCTACGCGCTTTGTGAAACAAGTTTTTTTTCCATCAAAAATAAGAATTTGGTGCCCCCTTTTCCTGGTAGCATCTAGCTGCTTGCTGCGACTGCTTGCACAGCCAACAGCCACATTCCTGTAGCCAGAAGCAAGAGAATCTACCACTCAAACGCAACTCAACTTCGCATATGCAAGAGCCTGCTCGTAACTGCTAAAACGAATGTAATGTAAACAGTTGTGACTTCACTCTCATCAGAGGCAATTTGTTGTTTTGAAGCATTGCATAGTCTTCCTAAAGCCTTTGACACATTTTGCTGTTGGCAGATGCTTGCACAAGCACTGTGTGTCGTCGTCGTATATGGCGCATTTTCTTTGCAATTTAAGTTGTTTTTGTTTTCCTCTCGTTTATATTTTATTGTTGAAGTATTATTCTGCAGTAGTGGGATACAGTAATATCCTTTGTTGGAGTATCGGTTCTTAGCAGTCAAAATTACAAAAAATTAACAGAAAACTAAAACAATGAAGAATTCCCGGGTTTTTCGCAGTTTTCTCCCGGATGAAAAAATTCCCAGGTTTTTCCCAGATGTTCCAGTTGTCCTGGGTCATATACACCCTGTGTGGAGCATGTAGAAGGTCACCAAAATTCACAAATACAACAACCCTGGATGCCCCATTCTAGGTGGTTATCACACTCTCACTGAAAGAATTTCGGACCTCACTGACCTCAACACCTCCAACCAATTGTCTTAAACCTAGCTTTCCACATCAAAGGTACCAATCGCTTCCTTCACTGACTCTCCACCATTCCCATCTGTTTACCACTGGATCCCTACTTGTCACTGTTGATGTCACTACTTTATACACCAATATCTCTCATGTCCACGGTCTTGATTCTTCTGAACACTACCTTTCCTCATTCCTTTAACTCCAAACCCAATACCTCATTCCTCACATGCCTTACTAATTTTATCCTAACACACAACTACTTCTCCTCTGAAGGGAAGGTATGCAAACAAATCTGTGACATGACTGTAGGCACCCATGTGGCACCCTCCTATGCCAACCTGTTTATGGGCCATCTACAGGAAACTTTCCTAGCCTCTCAAACCCCTGATCTGGTTCAGGTTCATTGATGATATCTTCTTGATCTGGACTCAGGCCCAAGACACCCTATCCTCATTCCTTCACAGCCTCAACATTTCCTCTCCCACCCATTTCACCTGGTCCTCCTCAACCCAGTGTGCCACCTTCCTGGACATTGACTAACACCTCTCTGATGGCTCCATACACACCTCTGTCCACATTAAACTTACCAGCCACCAACAGTACATGCATTATGGCAGCTGCCATCCCTTTCACACTAAAAAGATCTCTCCTATACAGCCTGGCCATATGGGGACGGTGTATCTGCAGTGACAATAACTACCTCGCCCAATATGTTGAGTGTCTCACTAAGGTCTTCACAAACAGGCACTATCCCCAAACCTAGTCTGCAAACATATATCCTGTGCTATTTCCCTTCATATCCCCAATTCTCCTCCCACCACCACCAAGAATTAGTTACAAAGGAGTATCCCCTTTGTCACTCAATAACATCCCAGACTGGAACAACTGAACCACACCCTTCATCAGGGGTTTGATTATCTATCATTGTGCCCAAACCTGAGACCATTCCCATCCCAAAGAGGTGGTCTGTTACCCACCCAACCTCCTCAACATCCTAGTCCATCCCTATGCCAATTCCAACCCCTTGCTAAAAGGATCATATCCCTGTCAAAGGCTCAGGTGGAAGACCAGCCAAATTTACACACCCAGCACTTCCTATTTTAGTCTTTTCACAGGTTTTCCGTACCGCTTCAGCGGCACGGCCATCTGTGAAAGTAGCCATGTCATATACCAGCTCTGCTGCAATCATTGCATAGCTTTTTATATTAGTACGACTACCAACCAGCTATCCACCAGGATGAAAGACCATTGCCAAACTGTGGCCTAGAGTAAAGTAAACCCTGTGACAAAATGTAGCTGATTGTAACATGCTCGAATTCAATGGCTGCTTCAATGCTCAAGCCACCTGGATCCTCCCCTCCACCGGCAGTTTTTCTCAACTGTGCAGATGGGCATTATCTTCACAATACATTCTCCAATCCCGTAATTATACTGGCATCAACCTATGGTAATGTACTGTCCCCACACCCTCCACCCAACAGTTTCTCCCCCTCTGTTGTATAACCTCCTCCCAATTCATGTCCCTTCACCCTCATTTTGCTCACACACTGCCAAAGCACCCACCACTCCCCCCCCCCCCCCCCCCCCCACTGCTGACTCTCCTTTTCCAACCCATCTGTCACAACTTCCTGACATTGCCCAAGCCTTGTTCTGCTACCTTCTACAGTAATCCCTGTACATTCCGCCAGACAGAGCTCTTCTCTCCCCACACCCATACTCTGCTATCCTTTGCCCTTCCCTGCCCTACTCAAGAGTGTTTTTTTTTGTTCAACTGAACATTGCAGTTCGGTTAATGCGAACGGAGATAGTGGGCATGTGCGTGGGGTTTGCTTGCTTGGTGCGTGCGTGTGTGTTTTTCCTTTTCTGAAGAAGGCTTTGCCAGGAAGCTTACTGTGTAAAAGCCTTTTTGTTGTATCAGTCCGCAACTAAATGTGTCATCTTTACAGTGAGTAGTAATCTGTCCTTCCCAAAATTCTTAATGTATGTATCTTGTTCTTTTTTATGGACCTTTATGAGGTTTGGAATGATGAACTATTAAAAAATATTTATAACTCTAAATGCTAGAGTGTTCTTGCATTTAAACCTTTACTATCATCTTGCTCATACTACTACTACTACTACTACTACTACTGCCGCCACTAATAGTAATCTCACCAGCACTGTCATACATAAAACTTCCAAAAGTTATGTGTGAGTTCATAAAAACAAAACATAGTGGCCACATGCAGAACTTCAAATGCCACTTAGTATAATTTGTAAACAGGATGAATCTACCCACACTACTATACATACAAAAGTCATTGTTTAATGTTGTTACAAAAAATCTTGAAAAGTTCTTGATCAATTTACTTTGAATTTTTACACGATACTCTAATATACATTTGGACAAAGTAATGTCGGCCTTCGGGAGTCTTGACTTGTCGATGATCCTGCAGGTCTCCTTTTGGATCTGCTCAGCTTCCTCCTTGGGTAAGCCCTGAGGAAGATAACAAGAGACTTGCCATTCTGCCATATTTGGGGCCCCTGTCAGCCTAAATCGGGAAGCTACTGAGAAAATCGAATTTAAATACAGTCTTCCAACCACTGCCGAAGACGAAAGAGCTGCTGGACTCAACTAAAGACCCAGTCAAACTCAACACACCTGGCATATATAGCATTGCCTGCGAATGTGGTGTACAGTATATTGGACAAATGCAGCGCTGCATCTCGAAAAGGTGCGAGCAACACATCAGAAACGTCCGACTTAGACAGACAGAGAAATCTTCTATATCTGAACATAGCATCAAAGAAAACCACACCTTTGATTTCGAGAACACCAGGGTGCTGTGCCAAGCCGGGAGCTATTGGGACAGCATCATTAAAGAATCGTCAGAAATACAGGTCCACGAGAATCTTGTGAACAGGGACTAAGGTTATCAACTGAGCGTGGCTTGGAATCCAGCATTAGCCGCAATACGCCCTGAACATACCAAGAACCGTCCAGCTCGCAAGATGCAACCGGAATGCTCTGACGGAGACACGAATGGTGCACCTGCTTCCCCCCTCCACCCCACCCGCCGGCTCTCCTGGATGCAGCCTCCTGTGACCCGATGGGGGGGTCACACTGCAGGTATAAGGGACCGGCATTTGCAAAGTCTCGGCACTTCGACAGATGATGATGATGAGTATACGAATCTACTATGAATAAGGTGCAAGTTTAAAAGATTGGTATAAATATTTCAATAGGGGTCAGGAAGATGTTGAAGACAACTGCCCTGGACACTAACACATCACTTACTGATGACAATGCGGAAGAAGTAAAGAAAAGTGTTCTGGAAAATCATCGAATCAGCATCACAGAGGTTGCCAATGATGTCAGCATACCCTTTGGCTGATGCCAAGCAATATTTTTGTATGTTTCAGGGATGAAATGCACAGCAGAAGAATTTGTTCAGATATTGTTGAATTTCAATGCAAAACAGTTGTGGAGACATCACTAAGGAATTGCTGAGTGAAGTCAACAACAATCCGGAACTTTTAAAGAAGGTTATAAACAGGTGACGAAACATGGGCATAAGGATACAATGCAGGAACCAAGGCCCAATCATTCCGATGGAAACTGCCTGAAGAGCCAAGGCTGAAAGAAACTTGACAAGTTCGATCACACGTGAAGGTTCTTCTCTCTGTTTTCTTTAGTACAATGGGATAGTGTGTACTGAATTCATGCCTTATGGCCGTAAGGTCAATAAGGACTACAACTTGGGAGTTCTGGCCATTTGCGCAAAACAACTGAAAGAAAAGCAGAACTGTGGGAAAACCACTTCTCCCAGACATTTCCCAAGGCTGAAGAGAACCATGTAAGGACATCATTTTGCCTCCACTGAAAAGAGAAAAACAGAACTACTGAATGATCCAAGCACCATGACGAAAAGTGAATTCCAGAAATGCTTCCAAGATTGGAAAAAGTGCTGGCACAAGTGTATTATATCTGAGGGATGTTACTTTGAAGGGGACAAAATTGATGTTGATGTCGATAATGATGACCAAATGAAGGTTATTTAACAAAAACAAAGAAGATACCTGTTGCTTTTTGATCACACATCATATATGAAAAAGTTGGCAGCAAAGATCTCTACGTTTCTTGACTGACTTACTTCAAATTTTTTTCCACAATAGTCTTTCTTCAATTTTTTTTCCCACAACAGTCTCACTTCAAATTTTTTAAACAATAGTCTAATTTTTTTAAAAACCTGCGATGGACAGGTTTTCTGTGAAAGCTGACTGTGAGAAAGAAAATGCTGTGCTGAAGAAGTGTAGTTTTGCTTTCTTTTTTGAAGTCTGTTTTAACTACAACAGTAGCTCATTCAAATATCAGACCAACTGTTTCTCATAGATTTTTTCGCCTTATATATAAATTTATACAAAAATGGTAAACACAGCTATTTATTATTTTCTCCCTTGTGATCTGTTTTAATAGAAAAGATAAAGGTTGCATTTATGAATTATTGCTTTATGATTAAAATACTATATGCACTCTGAATCATCGAAATTTTCTAATCCAATTCATTTGCAGATTAAAATTATGTGAAACACTGTCACTGAAGCTACTATCCTCACAGATTCAGCAGCAGTAAAGGTCTCTCTTATCTGGTACACTAATGATCCTGATCAGCCTAACCATTTTAAGTGACTTCAATTCCTAATGAGGGTTCCAAATGTGTATCATTTATAAGTTGTGAAGCATTACTGGGTTTGCTATTACATGGTAAGACATTCATAACTTGCATCACACGGAACTGGGCAGAAAGCGTAAGTTAGGTGAAAAAATGAGCAGCAAAAAAGGCCTGTGCTAATGTGTGATATTTTACCTGTGTGAATTACATCTGATGCACGAACATGTTACAGAGATTTCACTATATAGCCAAATACTAGAGCCACTGAAGGCAATACTAAGAGCCAGGAGCCAACAGTTTACCCATGTTAAGTCCATCTAATATACTTGACACAGAAATTCCAGTGAATTTTCATTTGTTCTGTGATCACAAGTATTGGAAGAAACCATTCTTTCATAGAAATTTGCAGAAGGCACTATTCACAATCTTTTTCCTGCCAATTATTAATGGTTAGCCCTGTCTGTGTCCACAGCTGAACATGAAGCAACTTCACACATTTTTAGAATGAAACATGGGCACGACTGTCGGGACAGAAAGTGTGACTGTCCAATGAGATTTGAAACAAGAACTATATTTAGCATAGCGATTAGCAAAATTATTTTCAATACTGTAACAAGCCTCACTGCATTATCCACACATGAATAACACAAAATTTCTACAACATAAATAAGGCCTTTTTCCAATGGCTTTACAGCATGCTACAAATAAGGCATAGATGTAGGGCACTAACTAAAGATAGAAAATGACATTTTTGTACAGGACCTCAAATATTTCAGAAAGTAAACTTTTCCCTCTAGAAGCCATAAAAGAAAATTTCTCCCAGGCAGGAAGTACGAAACTATGTCAATGCTTTTGCTTCACATTAAATGCTACAATGGTAAACTGTCAACACTTTATCATATGTCCTTAATGAACAGATTTCAGTTGAATCTGACAGGATAACAAGCAACTATAAAATCATGTATTTTCGATATAAGGTGCTCGACCGCTGCAATGTAATTTATGCTACATGGATTTCTTTACTGAGCAATCTGTTTCTATTTTACAGGTCACAAAACATCACCTTTGTATATCCCTGTTTAATCTAATGCCCTTTTATAATTACTAGTAGATTTGTCCATCTTGTACAAACCACAGTTTATCTTTTCTTCTGTTTCCCAGACATATTTCACTGAAGTTACAGTGACCTCAGTGGGTTTTTATTTTCTTTCTATCAGCCAGGAAAAATGCTCTTTACTATTTGTATGTATATAAATTTCAGTTTTTAAGACAGCATTTACAAGTTCTAAAACAACGTTTTCTTTCACAGTATGTCATGTAGAACTTGCTCCATGTGTGTGTGTTTTTCCCTTCAACTATGCCTTCAATTATTTTTTTTTTTTTTTGCGGGGTGGGGGTTGGGGGGTAGGGGTGGGGGTGGGGGAGGGGGTGGGTGCTGCTGTTGCATTTGAGAATATTCAAGTCAGTGCTGATGTCTGTTGGGCTGTTTTCATGTCGATAAGGTGTTCAGCAAATGTAGCATGACAGCTGTTACTTTTTAATGCTCTATGTTCTGTGCATCTGCTATTGAAGTTTCTACTTGTCTGTCCTTTATAAATTAATTTGCAGTCTTGGCACATCAGTTGGTAAATACCCAATACGTTGTGTTTGTCTGCGTCTGCATTGGTTGCCTTTAGATTTCTGTGTACTAAGTTATCTGTCCTGGAGGCTATTTTAAGGCCTTGTTTCTTGAGTATGTTGCCTATTCTGTGGGTTATTTGTTGTTGTAAGTGAGGGTGTGCCATTTCCTTGCTCATGCGTGCTTGTGTGTTTGTGAGTTTGGAATGAGCTGTTTGAGTCTGTATGCTAGATGTCTCCTTTATTTTTGTATCATATCCATTCTCTGAAGTCATATTTTAAATATTTTTGCAGCTCTCTTCACTGAGCGGAGTTCTGTCCAGTCTGTGCAGCATAAAATAATAATGGTGACTTATTAAAACGTAATTTGAATGGTCTTTCTTTTACATTGCTTCAACCACAGTGAAAGTTCTATCATACCACATCTCAAAATCTGCAGTTCCGAGAGCCCAGAGAAATGCAAAATGTGTCTGGAGAGTAGGTTTAGAATTTTTGGAATTTTAGTCTAGAAACGGGAAATACGCAGTGAGCTACTTACATCTGGGTCCTTTAGGTGCAGCGCGTGGTCGATGATGTACGAGATGTCGACTGCTCCTGGGTACCTCATGAGGTAGGTGAGGCAGGCAGTGTAGTCACTGGACAGCACTGCGAGAGAAAAATATGATCTTTGTTGCTGTTCCAATATTTTATGTGCAAGAGGGTCCACAGCCTACACAAAATTCTTGAACGGTAGCCATAACATTATGAAAAGGAAAGTTGCCACTCACCATATAGCCATTGCCAATTGCCACTGGCCAAAAACTTTAAGTATGAAAATCTTTTTGTTGTGCCTATCTGCTACTCAGCATCTCCGCAATATGGTGAGTGGCAACTTTCCTTCTCATAATGTAGTTACATTCCATCCTGGATTTTCCTTTGTTTGAATGGTATCCAACGTGTTAAAAATTTTTATAGTCTTGAGTGAAATAAAATATCATTAAAACTTCAAGATTACCAGTTTTGGTTGACTAGCACTCATCCTCCGATCTATGGGGGACGACAAAAACAGAAAATTGAAATTTTCTCACAGGTAAAAGGCGTTTCAATCAGTGCACACACTGCTACGGGGTGAAAAATTCATCCTGGTAACTTCTTGCAGAAGTGCTAGTCTCATATGCAGCAAAACTTCTGTGAAGTTTGAAATTATAGAATGTAAAGAAGAACTGTCTCATGTTGGGTGATAAAATGTGGGACGAGAGAGGTAGCTGTGGAAAAACCGGAGTTAAACACGAACAGTTGTTGCTTCTGAAGACAGTTTGGAGTCTTGCTCTTTGGAAGATGATGGAAGCAGTAGACAGGCCATTGGTGCCCATACACCCAATCCTTTAGCTAATCAGTCAACTTGACTTTTCCATGAACATGAACAAATGTTTAATTACTTCCTCCGGTTAGTTCGGTTCGTTGCTTTAATGACTAAAGGGACCAAACTACCAAGTCATCAGTCCCTCCTACTTGGAACAGGCAAGTCAACAAAACCAAACACCAAAGTACGGCCTAGTGCGAAAAACCCGAGGTAAGAAAACCCCGAGGTCTACCGAATGTCAACAAAGCCTAGGGACAGGAACGAGAAGAAAATGTGGGAAAGGAAGAAAGACGGGCAAGATGCCCAGTAAAGGGAGCAGCCGGAGGCCCACAAAGGCAGAAACTGTGATGAGTGACATATGCCCATCACTTACCAGACACACACCAACCAACAATAAATACCCACGACGACTAGTGACACGGACAGGGCAAGAGAAGCACAGGAAAATTGGGTAAGAACACTACGTCAAACAGAACACATGAGAAGGGAGAAGAAGAGCAAAATAACACGTAGAGTGAGGACTGGAGCGGACCACCGGGCCCAGACACCTCTACTTGTTTCGAGCTGAGGAGGCAACGGGGCATCCTGCCAACCCATCAATAGCTCGACAAGTCTGAGGCACCCTCCTTTAGAGAGAGTGGGAAAAACCCTCATTACAAATTAACTGTAAGACCAGGTCAGCCACTGAGGCACCATGTGCTAGCACCAGGGGTAGCGAGTCGAGAAGAATAAGAGTCCACCGCAGGAAAGCAATGTTGGGACAGTCCGACAAAATGTGGATCACTGTCAAACGAGCACCACAAAGACAGTGGGGCACATCCTCACAACGGAGATGACAAGTCAGTCGAGTACAGCCGATGCAGAGCCGGAAAAGAATGGTAGAGTGCTTGCGACAGGTCCACAGTGAGGACCTCCACATATTCTATGTCTCCTTTACCACCCATAGTTTGCTCAGCAAAGTCAGAGTATGCCATACCATACTTACCATACTCCAAATCCTTAGAACTCGGCAGCATAACAAGCAATCGGAGGGCCGGTGCTCGAACAACTGTAGAGGACAAGGGGTTATTTTTAGGAAATATGGTGCGAAATTGTGATTTAGTGTGTTTCAGTGCGCGATGCGCCAGCCTCACGCCAGACGGCGGACGAAGGCTGGCCGGCGCGTTATACATGTGACACAGTTTTGCAACGAGCGTCGGTATGTGTGTACGTGTGTGGCAGCCATCAGAACACAGCACTAGCAGAATTACGCAGGCATGGACCCCCTGTGGCGCGGTTGCGTTAGCCACCTCGTCGAGAACCTTCTAATAAACACGCTGCCGCGTAACCGGCGGATTCAGCAGCGGTCTGCACTATTTAAAGGTATCGGAGGTGGGCGTCGGCATTCGGTTCGACCGATTGGGCATTCGGTCGCTGTTACGTCGTCGTCATCAGTGATGCTGTCTCCGAGGACCGGCCGATGGAGGGCATTGCCCAATGCTGCACCGGCGACTCCCGGCATCATCACGAGCCGCCGCGTCTGCGAGCTGGGCCGGGTCTCGTGCTGCTAACCTCCTACCGCCTGCGCAGCCGCTGACCGAGTGCGGCATCGCGTTCCCCGGACTGCATGCATCAGCACGTCTCCACCACGACATGAGTGGTGGGGCTGAGCTACCGGAAAATGTATTGGAAGAACCAACAATAAAGAGGAAGATTGCCAAAAACGGCCACCTTCTTCTACCCAGCCACGCCCTACAGCCCCGAACACATCACCTGCTCCGGTCATCCTATTACACAACGATCTCGAGAGGCCGCTCGAATGTTGTCAATTCGGTCAGTGTGTCAGCAGGTTCATTCCCTGGCATACTGACGTGACCATGACCCAGGGTCCAGAAAAAGACCACCGAGTATTCACATATTTTGAGGGCAGAAAGAGAACCATAGATAGTGAGGACTAAGAGATGGTGAGGATAACACTGGTCAAGAGCTTGTAAACTGCTCAATGAGTTACTACAGATAAGAAAAGACTCACAGATGCAGGAACAAATACGCTCAAGAGCACGAGAGATGGCTACAAAATACATAGTGGAAACACTGCAGCCTGCACAAAGGTACACAACGTCAGTGTAACCGGCAACTGTAGAGCCGTTAGAATAGACTACTTCTGAACCCCAAAATGCACCGAGAATGGTGAAGAATTGGCAGCAAAAGGCCTTAGGATGAATCGAGTCCTTCGGGCCTCGTGATGGGTCTGTGGGCAACAACCCAAAGAAGAGATGGTAGAGGAGAAAGCTGGAGTTCAGAAAAAAGGGACCGGATACGAATGGCGATCGTAACTCCAGACGTCAGTCGCTACTGTACGAGGTGGATCTTCACATCTGGAAAGGGGAGACAGTAGTTCGGGTGCTCCGGCTGTGGCTAGTTTGTATAATTCCTTCTTCACATAATACTTTGCACCGAGTAGCAGGTGCGGTAACAGCCAATGGCGCAGAGAAGTAAGCTGCTTATTCTGTGGAGTGTCGACCCAGTGCATCAACTCGGCAGCGGTGATGCCGCACGAGCCCCGCTACGCCTGTGGTGCCAAGTGTGGCCAGCCGGCAGAATCGTCTTTTACAGGAGACCACGGTACGACAGTGGCGTCGGCCGGAATTGAGCTGTAAAATGACAACTGGAGAGCTGTGGGGTGTGTGGCTGGTCAGTTGTGGAGTGTTGGCCAAATGCACTGAGCAGACAGGTGGCTGTCATCGGTTCATCGGTTCATACCCACTGGCAGCAGAGTTGAGACAACAGCTCCAATTGACAGACTGGCATCACGTACTGCCCAACAGCCCAAACGATGAAGAGCCGATTCAAACGTGATTAAATACTGAACAAAATTTTCACTCCGCAGCGGAGTGTGCGCCGATATGAAACTTCCTGGCAGATTAAAACTGTGTGCCGGATTGAGACTGGAACTCCCGAGTTTGAGTGTCCAGCACACAGTTTTAATCTGCCAGGAAGTTTCGTGATTAAATACCGCTCCTTCCTGGTAGTCTGTATGCTGAACTGTCTGGAACATATCAGTAACTGAAAAGTGTAGCATAACCGGCAGTAGGCTGGCCGAGCTGCGTCGATTCGTGACACCAGGTGTGTCCTGTGACCTGGTTCCGGTCTTTGTGGTCTGCTGGCACAGAGGTCGATCGAACAGTTCCGATGACCAGCAGCTGCTGTCTGGCTGTGTCTTCATTACAGTTGTGGGCTCTCACTCCAAGTTCTCCTATAGTTTTACCCTCTCACAGAAGACAGGAGATGAGGTAGTGGAGGATGTAAGACAGAGGGTGAGTTGTGAGTCACGCTTGGTAACTGAGTCAGTAGAGCACTTGCCTGCGAAAGGCAAAGCTCCCAGGTTCGAATCCCAGTCTGATTCCCAGTTTTAATCTGCTTGAAAGTTTCAAATCAGTGCACACACTGATGCAGCATGGCATTCTGGAAACAGAAAACTATCTTTCGGTTAATGTTAACACTCAACAATTTTTAAAAACCATACATTTGTAAAAAGTATCAAAAAATAGATATTATAAAAATGTTTTATAAATAATGTATGTTTCTTAAAGACTGTTTAGTGTTCCCATTAACTGAAAGGCAATTTTCTCTTTATTTCCTTAGACCTGAGGACGGTTGCTAGTTATCTGAAACCAGTAATCAGTAAATTTTAACTATATTTTATTGTGATGATTATTAAAATTTTTGAAAAATAACAGATCTCCTCCATCCAGTGATGTCAGTTCTTACAGAGTTTCTCAATGGAGACGTCTACAGACGTTAAAGTAATCTCTGGCGTGCCACAGGGGAGTGTTATGGGACCATTGCTTTTCACAATATATATAAATGACCTTGTAGACATTGTCGGAACTTCCGTGCGGCTTTTCGCGGATGATGCTGTAGTATACAGAGAAGTTGCAGCATTAGAAAATTGCAGCGAAATGCAGGAAGATCTGCAGTGGATAGGCACTTGGTGCAGGGAGTGGCAACTGACCCTTAATATAGACAAATATAGGCAAATACATAGAAAGAAGGAACCTTTATTGTATAATTATATGGTAGCAGAAGAAACACTGGTAGCAGTTATTTCTGTAAAATATCTGGGAGTATGCATACGGAACGATTTGAAGTGGAATGATCATATAAAATTAATTGTTGGTAAGGCGGGTGCCAGGTTGAGATTCATTGGGAGAGTCCTTAGAAAATGTAGTCCATTAACAATGGAGGTGGCTCACAAAATGCTCGTTCGACCTATAATTGAGTATTGCACATCAGTGTGGGATCCGTACCAGGACGGGTTGACAGAGGAGATAGAGAAGATCCAAAGAAGAGCGGCCCATTTCATCACAGGGTTATTTGGTAAGCGTGATACCGTTACAGAGATGTTTAGCAAACTCAAGTGGCAGACTCTGCAAGAGAGGCACTCTGCATCGCGGTGTAGCTCGCTGTCCAGGTTTCGAGAGAGTGCGTTTCTGGGTGAGGTATCGAATATATTGGTTCCCCCTACTTATACCTCCCGAGGAGAACACAAATGTAAAATTACAGAGATTCGAACATGCATGAAGGCTTTCCGGCAGTCGTTCTTCCCGCGATCCATACGCGACTGGAACAGGAAAGGGAGGTAATGGCAATGGCACGTAAAGTGCCCTCTGCCACACACCGTTGGGTGGCTTGCGGAGTATAAATGTAGATGTAGATGTACCCAATTTGCTGGCTATCACTACTAGGATAAACAACCTTTTTATTTTATATTGTTTACCACTACAAAGTTTCTCATAATGAGGAACACTCCACACGCATTCAACAACCTGTCATGAACTGCAGACAATGGTAAATTCTACTGTGGACACATCACAGACTGTTTATCGGCAAACACAAGCTATCACAGGTTCCATGTTATTTGCTTTATTACTGGTATCACTATTCAGACAGGAGACATTCAGATATTCATCATCAAGATGGGAACATGGGAAAGGCTCAAAACTCCATTCGCACAATTGACAACACAAAATGGTGTGAATGTGATGCATTCTCAGAATGAATTTTCACTCTGCTGCAGAGTGTGCACAGATTCGAAACTTCCTGGCATATAAATACTCGGTGCCGGCCTGGGACTCTGCCCCAGAACCTTCGCCTTTCACGGGCAAGTACTTACTGACTGAGCTACCAAGGCCAAACTTATGTCCGATCCTCACTGCTTTACTTCCAGCAGTATCTCATCTCCTGCCTTCCAAATTTCACACAGATTCTCCCGCATACCTCTAGGGCTAGAATTTCTGCAAGAAGGTATATTGTAGAGAAATGGCTTAGCCGCAGCCTAGAGATGTGACTGGACGTGTTATGCTTATTGCATGCTCGCTGGCCAAATGTTTTATACAAGCAAATTCATTTGAACTATTAGTTCCTTATCACAAAATACTCAAGTTAGGACCCTTTACATCTGCAGCGTTAATCTGCAAAACAATAAAGTGCACGACAGAGGGTATTTCCCATTTTATCACATACAAGGATGTCCTCATAGTTCAATCCGCGGATGGTAGGACAGAAGAATGACTGATTAAATGCCTCTCTGAATGCAGTGATTTAGACTAATCCTGGCTTCATGTTTCCTGGGAGAGCAATATGTAGGAGGTTATAGTATATTCCTACACTCATTACTTTTTACTGGTTCTGCATCCGCAGCTCATAGTCTTGCGGTAGCATTCTCTCTTTCCGCGCACGGGGCCCCGGGTTCGATTCCTGGCAGGGTCAGGGATTTTCTCTGCCTCGAGATGACTGGGTGTTGTGTGTCTTTCATCATCATTGACTCGCAAGTCGCCGAAGTGGCGTCAGCTAACAAGGACTTGCAATTTCGGTGGCCGAACACCCCGCAAGGGGTCTCCTGGCCAACAATGCAGTACGATCATTTCATTTCATACTGGTTCTTCATACTTTGTGAATAGGCTTTCATGAGATACTTGGCGTCTATGCTCAAGTGTTTGCCCATTTATCTTCTTCAGTATTTCTATGACACTGTTCAATGGGCCAAACAAACATGCCATAGTTCATGCCGCATTTCTTTGAATATATTAAAAAACTAGAAACCCACCTCGATTGCGTTATGGCAGGTCATGGCCCATCGAACATAGGCCGGTGTGAGGTGGAGGTTACACCATTAAGTTAAGTAGTGGTTTAGACTTTGTACATATGTACTGTTTGTGTTTTCCTTTTTTTCGTTTATAAATGTATAGCTATGCTGTTCTTTTAATCATTGACAAAGGTCTTCTTAGGCACTTGTGGGTTTTATTGTTCTGAAGAAGGTGTAGTTATCTGCGCCGAAACCTAGGTTAACACTAGGTGCTTTTTACGCATCGAGGCGGGTTTCTAGTTTTTTAATATATTAACTAACGATTGCTGACGTGCTGCGATGTTGAAGGTTTCTTTGAATACATTCAGTATCCCTGGTCAATCCTATCTGATACAGGCCGAAAGATTTGAGCAATACTATAGGATGGGTCAGACAAGTGATTTGTAAGCCATCTCCTTTGTATAGGCTGATTACATTATCACAGTATTCTATCAACGGACAAAAGTCTACCACCTACTTTCCTTGTGACGGTGCCTATGTGATTACTGCACTTCAAATCCCCAAAAATTGTTGTACCCAGATATTTTTTTTGGGATCAGTGACTCAAATTACTACTCAGTGATGATGTAGTCACATGTTACTACTTTTTAGTGTTTTGCAAAGTGCATCTACTTTAAACAGTACTTCACTGCAGGTAACTAGATCATCTGCAAAAAGTCTGACGTTAATATTAATATGGTCTGCATGGATCATTAATAAACAGCACGGACAGTGGGTTCAAACACCTGCTGCACTTTGGTTAGCATACGTGCCCTTACCAAGAACAGAGCTGCAGGGAAGATTTCCTCACCTTTAATGTGGTTATGCATTACCCATCATCCACTTGTAGATGAGAAGCTGCCTGTGCTCATTCTTTTTTTCAGTTGGGTTTAGGTAAGATTGCTCAACAGCCAACCAACAACACACATGTAAGTTCCCTTTCTTCACTGAATTGTTTCACAACCCATCTTATGATGCTTTCTTTCAAACTGGGCGGCTTTTCACAAGGAAGAAATGTGTCGTCAATGTCCTCGTCTGTTAGAATTTTCACTTTGGAGCAGCATTTCTAAATTTTAAACAGAGAATACGAGTACAGTACTCACACTGGTGCCTGATGGCGATGAGCATGGCGACGACGATGTAGTTGACTAGTTCGAAGTCCTGCCCTTCTGCAAAGATGGCGTCCCACAGCACGAGCAGGTCCTGCAGCGGAAACTCCCGACCGAACAGTAGCCTCAGCCACCGGCTGTTGACATACACACCGTATTATTGATGTAAGGAACTATAATTATTTCTCACAGTAACTCCACCCTCTTTGCTGCTTCCATTCACCTGATATTCCAAATTAAAGTTTACACGATTTGAAGATTAGCTGCCAGTACAAAGGCAGAAAGACGTCTGAAATCAAAGGCATCGTACAATGCAAAGACGGAGAGTAGCTGTGATGTTTGAATTAAAAGATATATTGTCCACGGAGATTAAGTAATCGAATGATTAACTTCTTTTATTTTTTTGATTTTTATCACACATGAGCATTCCACAATGCCATAAACAGTTTCGACACACCAAAAGTCTGCTTCACACTACATGATAAAAAAGAAAAGCATCTAGAAGGGAAGGAGGAAAAAAATGAAATTTTACAGGTTAAGAAGATGTGATATTATTGTAGTGATTAAAATACACTATGATCAAAAGTATCCAGACACTGCCAAAAGATACTTTTTCATATTAGGCGCATTGTGCTGCCACCTTCTGACAGGTACTTCATATCAGCAACCTCAGTAGTCATTAGACATTGTGAGAGAGCAGAATGGGGCACTCCACAGAACTCGTGGACTTTGAACTTAGCCAGGTCACTGGGTGTCACTTGTGTCTTACGTCTGTACACGAGATTTCCACACTCCTAAACATCCCTAGGTCGACTGTTTCCGGTGTGATAGCGAAGTGGAAATGTGAAGGGACACGTACAGCACAAAAGCGTACAAGCCGACCTCGTCCATTGACTGACAGAGACCGCCGACAGTTTACGAGGGTCGTAATGTGCCATAGGCAGACATCCATCCGGACCATCACACAGGAATTCCAAACTGCATCAGGATCCACTGCAAGTGCTATGAGAGTTAGGTTGGAGGTGAGAAAACTCTGATTTCACGGTCGAGCAGCTGCTCATAAGCCACACATCATGCCGGTAAATGCCACACGACGCCTCACTTGGTGTGAGGAGTGTAAACATTGGACGATTGAACCGTGGAAAAATCGTAAGTGGAGTGACGAATCACAGTACACAATGTGGTGATCGGACGACAGGGTATAGGTATGGCGAACGCCTGGTGAACATCATCTGCCAGCATGTGTAGTGACGACAGTAAAATTTGGAGGCGGTGGTGTTATGGTGTGATTGCGTTTTTCATGGAGGGGGCTTGCACACCGTGTTGTTGTGTGTGGCACTATCACAGCACAGGCCTACACTGATATTTTAAACACCTTCTTGCTTCCCACTGTTGAAGAGCAATTTGAGGATGGCGATTGCATCTTTCAACACGATTGAGTACTTCTTCATAGTGCACAGCCTGTGGCGGAGTGGTTGCACAACAATAACATCGCTGTAATGGACGGGCCTGCACAGAGTCCCGACCTGAATCCTGCAGAACACCTTTGGGATGTTTTGGAACGCCGACTTCCTGCCAGGCCTAACCGACCGACATCGATACCTCTCCTAAATGCAGCACTCCATGAAGAATGGGCTGCCATTCCCCAAGAAATCTTCCATCACCTGATCGAACATATGCCTCTGAGGGTGGGAGCTGTCATCACGGCTAAGCATGGGGGAATATTATATTGAATTCCAGCATTACCGATGGGGGGCGCCACGAACTTTTAAGTCATTTTCACAGCTAGGTGTCCGGATACTTTTGATCACATAGTGTATCAGGAGAGATTTGCAAAAAAATGAGCCCACTTATCACTACAACATTGTACCACCTCTGGCTCGGATGCACGCACAGATTCGTTTGGGAAGGAGGTCGTAGAGCAGCTGTATTCACTCCCGAGGCAAGCTGGCTCACAACTGTTGTAACTGAGCCCCGATATCTTGGACACTGGCACTGGGACAGAGTTTATGTCCAATCTGGTCCCACACATTCTATCAGGGACAGACTTGGGGATCTTACAGGCCACAAGTGTATCTCAACATCATGTAGGTAGTTCACAGACACAAATGCCACATGTTGAGGAGCACTCTCCTGTTGAAAAATAAAACCAAAATACTGTCACTTGTGAGGTAACGTATGAGGATGCAGGATGTCCATGGCACACCACTATGCCAGTATAGTTCCCTCAATCACTGCCAGCCAGAATCTGAAATCGTAACTAATGGCTCTCCCCATCGTGAACACAGCAGAAAACAACTGTGCCTCTCCAAGAATAGCACCCCTACCCGAGTCACTAACATACTTGCCGACAGACGTCATCTGGGGTAAGGCAGAACAGCGATTCGTCATCTGACACTGTGTGATGCCATTCGTCAGCGATCTGTGCTGCCCGGCTGGTGCCACTCCGAATGCTGCTCTCTACAAATGGGGGCAGTAATTTCCTGGTCCAGCTATTGCCAGTCTTTGACTAACAGTGCAGGATGATGCAGATGTTATTTGTTCTCAGGTGGCAGGCAGAGATTTCGAGGGATTACAGTGTGGTCAGTGCACAAAACAGCGATCCTTTGTTGTGCGACAAGTGGAGCACACCTGAAGGTGTATCTGTAAAAAACTTCATGAGCTAAGCCACCATTTGCAACAAACTGTCTAGCTATATATGGCATAGTTCCTTACAAATAAATTTTTGTAATCATGGAAAGACATCATGTTCATACTGTATAATATGTAATTCATGCGAAAAAAATCACATATTGTATCAAAAAGGTAAGATTCAAAAAATATAAACATTATTAATTTCAGGTAAGAAGATTAATTTCCTTATTGTGAGAAGACTGTTGCAAAGTCATAAATGCACGATAAAATCAGTTATTACTGAAATTACAACAAGGAGAAGAAAAAACAGTCCAAAATTGTGTAGTCACTATGACCGCACAACTCAGTTACAGTTTTGTCTCGGTATATCTTTGTCAGTGTAAGATTTATCTCTGTTTGAGTCAGTCTTTGTAACTGTGTCTGTCTTGCATCTGAAGAGAGTAAAAGGAAAAGTTTGAAGCAAATGGTGACAAGCCATAAGAAACAGTAATTCTCTGAAACGTTAATCCTGTACCGAAGTTGAGTATTAATCAAAACTGTAATAATTTTGTATTATTTGTTTAACACTGCCAACGCCAAAGCTAGCACATGGAGTTAAGAAATGGGTTTTGAACCACAAAAATCAAATGCTGATCTTATTTTTGTATTAAATTTTGGATGATTTAATGAAGGTTTAGGAATGTTGTAACACCTGGAAAGAAGACAGTTACTCACATTCCGAAGAGGGGCAGAGGGATGTCGAGCTGCTGCAGGTGCTGGTGCAGCTGCGGGTCCTTGGGCGCCAGCAGCCGGTCGCGGATCCAGTTCAGCTGCGCCACCACCTCGTTCTCCGACCTCCCGCTGCCTCCCTGCACAGCCGGCATACGCCGCCTCGTAAGTACACTCGGGAAGACAGTTCACGAGCACTAATTTACACATTTTGCCATTAAAATTTAATTTACATAGATTTGAAAAATAAAATGTCAAAAACCAATATGTACTCTGATATGTTGTTCTGAGTACACAAAATGAGTTGCTGGAGTAATTACTTAAATCTGAAGATTATCCAGAGTGATCAAAACATGTAATAACTTAAAGAAAGTATGCAACTGAGACAGAACAATAAATGAAAATTATCTTAAATATCTACTAGTATGCTGTTGCTCAGTTCTCTCAAGATGATTATGCCGATTACAGTGAGATAAATTGTGTGTTTCAGAATTTATGGAAACTGAACCACTAAGGGGATAAAATAGTGCATGAATGTTTTTTCAAAAATAAATCATTATAACCATTATTAAAGATACATCTAAGAAAATTGGTGTTTGACTTCTTGGTTAGGATTAAAAAAATACGTTGTAGTGTTTTTGGAAATTGAACGCCCTTAGGGAGAGGAATAGGGGACAAAAAGTATTATGGAATCATTTCATTATGAAAACATTTTAAAGCTAAAACTATGAAAATTTTCATTTGGCTACTCTGTTACAAAAATACGTTTCACTGTTTTTGGAAACTGCATCTCCCAAGGGGTAAAATGAGGATGAAAAATTTTATGGAAATACTTCATCGTATTTAACATTTTTTGAACCTAAATCTACGAAAATTGATATTTCATTCCTCAGATATAAAAAAATGTGAGTTAAAGGTTAAAAGTTTCTGTGGAAATATCACCACAGGAGCACAACAGAATCGCCTTTTGGTGAGAAGTACATTTGGAAAATATCATACTTCTATGTCCTTAATGAGCATGAAAAGTTTAGAAGTTGTTGCAATTTACAAACATAAAAATTTGATAAAAAAAGGAAAAAAAAAAAAACCACCTTCGGTGACCATATAGTGCACCCAAATAAAGCGACCAGTACTAAGCTAGTAAAATAAATGGAGACGGAAGTCTCTCCTCCTTGTCCCATCCAGTAAGTTACGCGACTCTGAATTTAGGCAATTATTCCATAGCTCTTCCCACTTCCTAAATCTCACCAGTCCTTTCTCTCCATCTGTCTTCCTTTCTCTTCACCTCAGCTGCAGGAGAAGCAGCCAATGACTCGCAAAGCTTGTGCATTTCCATATATTGTGTGTGTTTGCTCTCCTGCCACCACTTGATAATTAGATTTTTTTACCTATCTATATTATAAAACAATGTCCCCAATACATAAGAAAGCACAGTTAGTTACCTTTTACACACTTAGAATGGAGAATACAGTTATTTGATCTCATTCTGTAAAACAGATGCTCTATGCCAGCTACAAACACACACTTTCCCACTTGATCATTACAGCCTTCTACATACATCCACTCAATTGTTTGTAGTATTTCTCTGCAATTTCCAAGAGCTTGTCGCTAGATGGTAGCATCAGACAGATACGGGATATAGACGTCTCAACGCTCAAAACTGCATATTACTTTAGTATCCCATCAATGACAAAAGGGTTAAGAACACAGCTCACAAGGAGACCTGATTGGAAATGGTTATGTTCAGTTACTTGGAAACCATTTGAAGCCTTTCATGGACTTCATGTTCCCAGACAATGATGGATTTTTTTTATGGACAACAATGCATGACGTCAACGGGCCACAACTGTTCTGGACTGGTTTGAAGAACATACTGGACAATTCGGGTGAATGATTTGGCCATCCAGATTGTGTAATGTGAATCCCACTGAACATTTATGGGACACAACTGAGAGGTCAGTTCTTGCACAAAATCCTGCACCGGCAACACTTTTGTAATTATGGACAGCTATACAGGAAGCATGGCTGCATATTTCTGCAGGGGACTTCCGACAACTTGCTGAGTCTGTGCCAATAGACTTGCTGCACTACACCAGGCAACAGGAGATCAAACACAATATTAGGAGGTATCCCATGACTTTTGTCACCTCAGTGTACAGCCAGTTCTTGTTTTTATTTAGAGAAAGAAAAAGGTAATCGAAAAAATTGTCATGACTTCTGAAAACATGTCTCTAGTTAACACACACACACACACACACACACACACACACACACACACACACACACACACACACACACACCACAACCAATGACAGAATACTTCTGCAATGTTGCAAGCTCTACAGTGACAAGAATCAAATAAATTTAAATTCAAATGTTGAAAAGTGTAAAAAAAGCCAGCATCAATGCAAATGTACAACACTACTGTAGTTTGTACCTAAAAGTACATCTTGCCACGTAAGGGTATCACAAGCTCTGCCAATGAATGGGCAAGATTAAAACTGACTACACTGATTGCCACTTTGCCTAGCATATTTCTGAAGTAAAAAATTCATTCCCTATCGCAGTTTAAACCCTACTGCAAGTTTTATGTAAGAAAAGGGAGGTACTGTGGGACTGAGACACAATAAGTTAAATGACTTAGCACAACACCTTTCTGGAGCAACCCTTTTTCTCAACAGGGCATCATCATAACGGAATGAGGAAGAACGTTACCATTAAACATCCCATTGACAACTAGGTCATTATGGATGGAGCACAAACTCTGATTTGGTAAGGCAGGGGAATGAAATTGGTCAAGCCCTTTCAAAGGAATCGTTGAAGCATTTGCCTTAAGTTATTTTTGGAAATCATGGAAAACTTAAATCAGGAAGACCGGATGTCGATTTGAACAGTCATCTTCCCGAATGTGAATACAGAGTACTAACCACTGTGCCACTTTGCTCGGTCCTGTGTGTCATTATGTAGAGGTTACAGTCGCCAGCTAGCAACGTGGGAGTCACTGGTCAGACACCACCAACTATGATTTCGTTTAAAATTTTGAGACAGAATTGCTGTCTGCCTCAATTTGTCCTCACAATCAACAGCTTCCTCTCATCCTAGGGTCTGAGTGACCTGCCCTTCGTTTATAACCTTTCCCAACCAATCCCTCTTTCCTTCTCCAACGAACTAATAGTTTCCCAACCTAAGACAGTTTTGTGCACATTAATAAAGCTTTTGCCTGCTGAAGGAGGGAAGAGGAGATGTGTTTAATGTCCCGTCGACAACGAGGTCATTAGAGACGGAGCAAAAGCTCGGATTAGGGAAGGATGGGGAAGGGTAATCGGCTGTCCCCTTTCAAAGGAATCATCCCGCCATTTGCCTGAAACGATTTACGGAAATCACGGGAAACCTAAATCAGGATGGCCAGAGATGGATTTGAACCATCGTCCTCCCGAATGCGAGTCCAGTGTGCTAACCACCGCGCCACCCTGCTCAGTTTTGCCTGCTGAAGTTAAAACCATCCTTTCATGGAGTGTGAAAACACATGGGGACATGGAGCTGCTGACGCCACAGTACCAAATTTCACATTTCACAACATTGCGGAGTGTGAAATGAAGAATCTGTCGTGTCATATTTTTGCCTCGTGGAGAGGAACGTGGCCAGTGAGATGCGTCAATCTTTCTACTTCACAGGCAGAACTTAGTATCTCCCATGTTGAACTGAGTTAAACTCTGTACTTGGTGGGTTTTCTTTTTATCATAGAGTATGTGGTACGAATGTAAGCTGTCTCGATGCATTAGCATATAGCCAAAACGCGTCATTTTAGCAAGTTTTTTGTAACGAAATGATACGAAACTCCTTATTGGTAGATAAAGGCTTCCTGTATTAGATGTTTTTACTATTATAACTTGTGTGTTGTGAAAGTATACCATTTCAATGCTATAACACAAGGATGACCTATTAAAAACACATCATTTTGATGCAGCTGTCATGGATAAATATCAAATAATGACATATGTAGATACAGTCTTTACACAGACTATATATCAAATATGGAGGCATGGCTGCCATGTCGAAGCCGTAGCTTAGTTGACAGCATCATGAACTGTGAAGAGAAAGGTGTCCACCTCCCAAAATTTCTTTCTTTCTTTTCGACTTTTATGTTCTAAAAGATTCTGGGCAGTCATCAACTTAATAAAAGTACTACCTGCAGTAGTCTATATTGAGGGGGGGGAGGGGGGGGGGATGGTGAGACGGGGGTAGAGACGGGGGTAGAGATGGGGGGAGAGACGGGGGTAGAGATGGGGGGAGAGACGGGGGGAGAGGGAAAGAGGGGGGAGACGGGGGAGATACGGGGGAGATACGGGGGGAAGAGGGGGAAAGGGGGAGGGGGAAGAGGGGGAAGAGGGGGGAGAGGGGGGGAGAGGAGGGGAGAGGGGGGGAGAGGGGGGGAGAGGGGGGGAGAGGGGGAGAGGGGGGGAGAGGGGGGGAGAGGGGGGAGAGGGGGGAGAGGGGGGAGAGGGGGGAGAGGGTGGGAGAGGGGGGGAGAGGGGGGGAGAGGGGGGGAGAGGGGGGGAGAGGGGGGAGAGGGGGGAGAGGGGGGAGAGGGGGGGAGAGGGGGGAGAGGGGGGAGAGGGGGGAGAGGGGGGAGAGGGGGGAGAGGGGGGAGAGGGATGAGGTTTGCTTCCATACGGTGTGTGGTGGTAGAAAAGGCGAACACTTCTGATACCACCCAAGCCTCACATCATCTTGCTTCAGACAACAAATATAAACTGCCTCACCACTGAAGTATGGCCACATCACAATCAAGAGGAGAGCATTTATTGCAGTGTTGCTGTTCACTGTTATTCAAAGCAAGTCATCCCTTTGGAAAATTAAATATTGTCAGCTGTTGGTGGATAGTACAGGGGAGATGTGTAGGATGGTTCATAACTTGGCCAGCTTCCAACATGATGTGCGCCATAGTTCTTGTGAGCAATCCCGCTCTCTTAACTGGTGCTGGATTTCCGATTCTACATAAAAACAATTAGGTTAGGTTTTAGGTTTACACAGACTTACATCATTGAATATGGAGAACTTACTTTCCTCGCTATATCTACTTTACTCACTTTTACAAAATACCGCCTCACGATATCATTCAGGCATGCATTTGTAATGTCCGTGCTGTAAGTTAATGGTGCTAAAACAAATGCTGTAGCACACTTCCATGCACAACGGCACATGAAAGTACCATCTGTGCAGCTATACAAAACAAAAAATGGGTGTTTACGAGGAAAGAAAGTTCTGCACAGTCCAGATTTTGCTGTCACAGACACAGCACCCCACATTCAACAAGATGGAGTAAATCGAAGTCTTACATCAGGAGACGGAGTCTGCAGGTTTGCCGGAAAGTAGCCAGTCGCCGTCGGGGTCAAGTCATTTATCCGGTAACAGGAAGCAATTCCACCGATTATTCTACTGAAGATGGCACTGTGGGCAAACAAAAGACATGAACAAACAATGAAAGAATGTTTAACATATATTTACTGAGAGTAGCTATGAACCAGACATTCTCAACCCTACGTGCTTCAGACTGTACCCAAATAGGCTCTGTCAGCAATAATACTATTCTCGTCAAGGGAACAATATGACCGTCACTTACAGCAAAATCCATTCACAGCTTGGATTGCCGTGAGCTGAGAGTAGGGAAGAGACAATGACCCAGAAGCTCATTCTCTGTCTCTGTCACTCACACAGTGCAAAATTCCGCTTTGTTACAACATTACCTTATAGATTGTGTAAGGGTTGTGGGAAGTAATGTTAAAAGTATAGAAGCTGAAGTTGCTTGTGAGCAGATAGAATAGTCAGCATGTAATGAAAATAATTTGAACAGGGAAAGTGATTACTGGTCTCTGTTGACCCTTTGCTGCAGGGAAGTGAGAGTGCACGTAGTGAATGAAAAAACAGTGATAGTGAGACCAATGGATTTACCCAGTGAAATCATAAAAATTTAATGGAGATGTTAGAAGTCAACAGCATCCAACTGGCACGGCAGTAATTATATCTCAGTTTAGTAGTAGTAGTAGTAGTAGTAGTAGTACTACAATTGACAGGGAGGTCACGCCTACAGTTAAATATCAAACAGTGCGATAATCACTATATGGAAATGGGCTCATACCTCATATTTTATAGGTACTAGAAGGGTAAGGTGAAGAGTTTTGGTTAGCCCTTGGCTAGGGAAAACTTGTATACCTAACAGAAAGATTGTCTTGCTCTAACTATCCTACAGTACAAGGTCAAAGAATAACTATTACACACACTTCCTCCAGCTCCAACAAATGAACCAAATTGGTTGGTTCTTTTTGGATTATATGTGGTCTATGGTGTTCCTCAAGGAGCTTATGAAGGCACCTTTTAGTTCATGGGCAGTTCTGGAGAAAACTCAAAAAACCTGGTTTTTGGGTGCCAAAACTGAGCTGCGGGCTCAAGATGACTTTGCACAGTAAATGGTTGTCATTTTTACAATATATCCCTTAGATCCTGATCTCTAGCAATGTCGAAAATTTTCCTTTATCTTTATCCCTTTCAGAGATATGGCTGTTCAAAGTTACCCTACTTCAACCTATTACATACACACATAAAATTCGGTATGAAGTGAAATCTAAATAATAAATAAGCACAGAAAATTGCTTGATTTGTAGTGGTATATTCTCAAGACATTTATCTAGTCGAGTACCAGCTACCTCATTGTACCTCCTTTAGCACCTTTAAAAATTCCCAAAAATTTTAAGATGTAAATATATTTGTGCTTTTTTATGCTGATTGAGAAGGAGGCAGTGGCAGAGGAGAAGAGACAGAAAAGTAATAAGTACTGGAAAACTGTCGACAGTGGTTGCGATATAGAAAAAGGGAGAGAGACAATGGCAGTGTGATAGAGAGGGGACACTGTGGCAGTGGAACATAGCTACCAGTGACAGAACAGTGCTACAAAAAGAGTGAAGGGGACAGTGCCAGTGAGAGAAGGAGAAAGTGCAAGTGGGTGAGAGCCACTGATAATGAGTCAATGACAATGAGGAAGAGAGATTGATAGTGAGAAGAGCCACCAGCAGTGGGAATGAATGAATGAGATAGTAACAGCAAGAGGGAGACGGTGACAGTAAGAGGTGACAGTAGCAGTAGTAGACGGAACGAAGGAGACTGTGGCTGTGAGACAGGAGACGGTGACACAGACACAAAGACATAATAACAATGAGCTGGGATCAATAAGAGAGAGAGAGAGAGAGAGAGAGAGAGAAGGCATGTGGGAGTGGATGGGAATGAGCAAAGGACTTTGGGTGTGGGTAAGTTACAATTAGGGGAGCTTGTCGGTGTGTTGCATGTTAAAAACAGTGCAAATATGTTCACATGCCAAGTTGTAGTAGTAGTATGGTATTCTGCCTTATGGCAGGTCCTGTCACGGGTAAAGCCTCTCCGCTTTTGTGAAATTTTTAAAGGTGCTAAGAAACGTAGAGTGAGGTAGCTGGTACCAACTTTTCAGTCAGAGTCTGTTACACAGGAAGATATTAGCCTTTTCTCCTCCTCTGATAGCAGTTTTGCACTTTTCTGCAGTTATCATTTATTTGTAAATGTGACTATTAAGTTAATAAAAAAAGTGCTACCCCAAGAACAAAATACAGTACTTCTCCTGACACATGTCTACTAAACACAAGATCTTTTAAGCTCCATAACAGAATACTTTTCTGAAAAAATTTCATTTTCCAACACACTGATCTTGAAAGTTAACAACATGACATCTGAATGATTTTGCTGTGCTTGTAACAACCTGATGCCTGTAGTTTAAAGCATCTGTTGGTCTGACTTAGCAAGTTTAGTACAAGGTGCAACACCTCTTTCTGAGATGTGTGAGGCCTGTCTGATGTAGCCGATAAAAACATTGGTTGGAGTGGGGTAAAAAGATAGCTGGCATCTGCAAAGGTTATGAAGAAAACATGTTTAACAGCGATGAGACTACTCTGTTCTTTCGAGCTCTACCCAGTAAGACAATGGCCTCCAGAGATAAAAAATGAGTGAGAAAAAAAAATATTGAAAGAAAGACTTGCTGTCTGACTGTGTGCAAATATGACAGGTGAATTTGAAAAACCTGCAGCACCAGGCAAGGCCTAAAGATTTTAACTGGTTTGGCTTGAATCAATTGAGCAAGGATGGTAGTAGTCAAAATGTTGCAGCTGGATGACAGGGAAATAACGAATAACTCGTTATTGGCATTTGACTGGAAAATTGGAAAGAAGAACAGAAAGTGATTCTTCATTTCTGGACAATGCTACATTACACTATAATGCCCACTCCATGCACTTTTGTTGTGTGCAATTGAATCTTTATATCTCACAAGTTATTTCTTCTAAAATCCCAAATTGCTAATCTGCACCACTGAAAATTAAAAACCTGATACTTATTTCTTAATTTTTGTTGTTTGTATTAGAATTTACCTCCCCCCATGAACCATGGACCTTGCCGTTGGTGGGGAGGCTTGCGTGCCTCAACGATACAGATAGCCGTACCGTAGGTGCAACCACAACGGTGGGGTATCTGTTGAGAGGCCAGACAAACGTGTGGTTCCTGTAGAGGAGGAGCAGCTTTGTCAGTAGTCGCAGGGGCAACAGTCTGGATGATTGACTGATCTGGCCTTGTAACATAACCAAAATGGCCTTGCTGTTCTGGTACTGCGAACGGCTGAAAGCAAGGGGAAACTACAGCCATAATTTTTTCCGAGGGCATGCAGCTTTACTGTATGATTAAATGATTATGGCGTCCTCTTGGGTAAAATATTCCGGAGGTAAAATAGTTCCCTATTCGGATCTCCGGGCGGCGACTACTCAAGAGGACGTCGTTATCAGGAGAAAGAAAACTGGCGTTCTACGGATCGGAGCGTACAATGTCAGATCCCTTAATCGGGCAGGTAGGTTAGAAAATTTAAAAAGGGAAATGGATAGGTTAAAGTTAGATATAGTGGGAATTAGTGAAGTTCGGTGGCAGGAGGAACAAGACTTCTGGTCAGGTGAATACAGAGTTATAAATACAAAATCAAATAGGGGTAATGCAGGAGTAGGTTTAATAATGAATAAAAAAAATAGGAGTGCGGGTATGCTACTACAAACAGCATAGTGAACGTATTATTGTGGCCAAGATAGACACGAAGCCCACGCCTACTACAGTAGTACAAGTTTATATGCCAACTAGCTCTGCAGGTGACGAAGAAATTGATGAAATGTATGATGAGATAAAAGAAATTATTCAGGTAGTGAAGGGAGACGAAAATTTAATAGTCATGGTCACTGGAATTCGTCAGTAGGAAAAGGAAGAGAAGGAAACATAGTAGGTGAATATGGATTGGGGCTAAGAAATGAAAGAGGAAGCCGCCTGATAGAATTTTGCGCAGAGCATAACTTAATCATAGCTAATACTTGGTTTAAGAATCATGAAAGAAGGTTGTATACATGGAAGAACCCTGGAGATACTAAAAGGTATCAAATAGATTATATAATGGTAAGACAAAGATTTAGGAACCAGGTTTTAAATTGTAACACATTTCCAGGGGCAGATGTGAGCTCTGACCACAATCTATTAGTTATGAACTGTAGATTAAAACTGAAGAAACTGCAAAAAGGTGGGAATTTAAGGAGATGGGACCTGGATAAACTGAAAGAACCAGAGATTGTACAGAGTTTCAGGGAGAGCATAAGGGAACAATTGACAGGAATGGGAGAAAGAAATACATTAGAAGAAGAATGGGTAGCTTTGAGGGATGAAATAGTGAAGGCAGCAGAGAAACGAATAGGTAAAAAGACGAGGGCTAGTAGAAACCTTTGGGTAACAGAAGAAATATTGAATTAAATTGATGAAAGGAGAAAATATAAAAATGCAGTAAATGAAGCAGGCAAAAAGGAATACAAACGTCTCAAAAATGATATCAACAGGAAGTGCAAAATGGCTAGGCAGGGATGGCTAGAGGACAAATAAAAGGATGTAGAGGCTTATCTCACTAGGGGTAAGATTGATACTGCCTACAGGAAAATTAAAGAGACCTTTGGAGAAAGGAGAACCACTTGCATGAATATCAAGAGCTCAGATGGAAACCCAGTTCTAAGCAAAGAAGGGAAAGCAGAAAGGTGGAAGGAGTATATAGAGGGCCTATACAAGGGCGATGTACTTGAGGACAATATTATGGAAATGGAAGAGGATGTAGAAGAAGATGAAATGGGAGATATAATATTGCGTGAAGAGTTTGACAGAGCACTGAAAGACCTGAGTCGAAACAAGGCCCCGGGAGTAGACAACATTCCATTAGAACTACTGACAACCTTGGAGGAGCCAGTCCTGACAAAACTCTACCATCTGGTGAGCAAGATGTCTGAGACAGGCGAAATACCCTCAGACTTCAAGAAGAATATAGTAATCCCAATCCCAAAGAAGCAGGTGATGACAGATGTGAAAATCACCGAACTATCAGTTTAAAAGTCACAGCTGCAAAATACTAACGCAAATTCTTTACAGACGAATGGAAAAACTGATAGAAGCCGACCTCGGGGAAGATCAGTTTGGATTCCGTAGAAATGTTGGAACACGTGAGGCAATACTGACCCTACGACTTATCTTAGAAGAAAGATTAAGGAAAGGAAAAACCTACGTTTCTAGCATTTGTAGACTTAGAGAAAGCTTTTGACAATGTTGATTGAAATACTCTCTTTCAAATTCTGAAGGTGGCAGGGGTAAAATACAGAGATCGAAAGGCTATTTACAATTTGTACAGAAAGCAGGTGGCAGTTATAAGAGTCGAGGGGTATGAAAGGGAAGCAGTGGTTGGGAAGGGAGTGAGACAGGGTTGTAGCCTATCCCCGATGTTATTCAATCTGTATATTGAGCAAGCAATAAAGGAAACAAAAGAAAAGTTCGGAGTAGGTATTAAAATCCATGGAGAAGAAATAAAAACTTTGAGGTTCGCCGATGACATTGTAATTCTGTCAGAGACAGCAAAGGACTTGGAAGAGCAGTTGAATGGAATGGACAGTGTCTTGAAAGGAGGGTATAGGATGAACATCATCAAAAGCAAAACGAGGATAATGGAATGTAGTCGAATTAAGTCGGGTGATGCTGAGGGAATCAGATTAGGAAATGAGACACTTAAAGTAGTAAAGGAGTTTTGCTATTTGGGGAGCAAAATAACTGATGATGGTCGAAGTAGAGAGGATATAAAATGTAGACTGGCAATGGCAAGGAAGCGTTTCTTAAGAAGAGAAATTTGTTAACATCGAGTATTGATTTAAGTGTCAGGAAGTCGTTTCTCAAAGTATTTGTATGGTGTGTAGCCATGTATGGAAGTGAAACGTGGACGATAAATAGCTTAGACAAGAAGAGAATAGAAGCTTTCGAAATGTGGTGCTACAGAAGAATGCTGAAGATTAGATGGGTTGATCACATAACTAATGAGGAGGTATTGAATACAATTGGGGAGAGGAGGAGCTTGTGGCTCAACTTGACTAGAAGAAGGGATCGGTTGGTAGGACATGTTCTGAGACATCAAGGGATCACCAATTTAGTATTGGAGGGCAGCGTGGAGGGTAAAAGTCTTAGAGGGAGACCAAGACATGAATACACTAAGCAGATTCAGAAGGATGTAGGTTGCAGTATGTACTGGGAGATGAAGAAGTTTGCACAGGATAGAGTAGCATGGAGAGCTGCTTCAAACCAGTCTCAGGATTGAAGACCACAACAACAACAACAACAACAACAACATTAGAGTTTACCCCCTTCTTTTTACTTTATCTCAAAAAGTTGTGTCGATTTTAACACAGTATTACTTGTGCATGTAAAACAAAAAATAATAACTGCCATGTTAACATTAGACAAGTCAATACAAGGTAATTACATCAAATTGGCATACTTACTATGCATCTTCTTCCAGGAACTTGGGGTTCAGTATCTCAGATATCTCATCACTGAAATTAAAAAAAAAAATATTGGATTAACTAACAAGGACTGTTAAATAATACATGTGTAATAATTAAATGCTTCTGAAAGTAATTAAAGAAAAATAAATTTCTATCAAATGCGCGCGCGCGCACACACACACACACACACACACACACACACACACACACACACACACACACACAGAGTCTCTGGCTGCTGTGGATGTTGTCTACTTTCAACGAAGGCCTTGTTGGCTGAAAGCTCACTTTATGACAGCCTTTTTGTTGCACCTATCTGCGACTCAGCATCTCCGTTATATAGTGAGCATTAATGCAAGTATTCTTACATTTAATCACAACAACCCTTCTCGAGATAGTGACTACGCTGGGGATCAGTCACTTGCCTTTCTGCTCAATGGGGCAAGTTACAGCAATAGTTGAAATCACCACTAACAATGGAATGAGAACAATGATTAACAATTTAACTGGTTTAAATGCTGTTTATTACATTATTACAAGGAATCGACTGTGTTGGTATTAATATATTCCCCACAGTTTCCTTAATAACTATGAATACCTTTTTTACATATCTAAATCAGTAGACTTGAGATATTGGCAAGAAAGAGCATAAGGATATGAATATTTACCAATAGCCTTTGAGGCATTTGCCTTCAGAGCTGGTTTTGTGTTCAGCTAGGATTTGGCACCTGTAGTTTCACTATTCTGATATAAATGAGGGTAAATTCCATGCATAGTAACATTCCCTACATTGTAAGATATTAAATCAATATGGGAGTCATTTATAAGCATATTTACAGTGAAGTTTCCTCCGTACCAAACATGTTAGCAAACAGACTGCTGTAAACTCAGTTCTCAGTTACATCCAATTATACTGATTATATGCTGTGGAATGCTTCTTATGTACAACAAAGAACGAACATTGTGGATGATATTGTTTCAGAAATTATCTCAAAAATGTTAGCTGCTGAGGTAATATAAATTATTTCTGCTGCCCGTGCATATGTAGAATGATTACTGATGATATGGAACATTACCAAAATAGTTTATGCACACACACACTTTAACATAACAGGCATATTACTTACCCACATTTGGTTGGTTTTTACAGAGGGACCATACTGAAATACGTGAATATTTCTTTCTGATCTATAAGGATGACTTCCTGGAGGTGGCATGGTTCCACAACAGATGAAGTTTTTGTTGACCATTTAATCAAATGCTGGGAAGAGGTTGCAGGAGATTCAAAATTTGGAAGAGAGACTGATGCAGACAATGTAGCTACAGTTACTGAAGTCTGAAACAGTACTGTGCTAAATGAAGGTAGAGTGGGTAACATAGTGTGAAATGGACCAGCGAGTGAAACATCTAGTAAAGATGTGGTGGGTGCGTAGACTGTTTGGTGATGAATCCCAGTCGTCTTCCTCCTGAGGATATATGTTTAGTAACAGAAATAGAATTGCTAATTTCCTGCAGATTTTTCAACTTTTTCTGTGTAAATTTTGGCTCCTGATACATTGGTATTAATAAGTACCACCCCATAACTTGTTGTGGACTTAGAACTATATAATATATTGGGCAGTTTTACTGATTACTATTACCAAAGAGTACTTACTGACAGGACTGCTATTGAGGGCAGAATGTTTTGCCACTTAAAAGTTTAAAGGTCATTTAAATTAAATATAGTGTCAATATACCAGGTGTACCGGTATGAAATGAGCGTTCTACATCTACATTTATACTCCGCAAGTCACCCAACGGTGTGTGGCGGAGGGCACTTTACGTGCCACTGCCATTACCTCCCTTTTCTGTTCCAGTCGCGTATGGTTTGTGGGAAGAACGACTGTCTGAAAGCCTCCGTGCGCGCTCTAATCTCTCTAATTTTACATTCGTGGTCTCCTCGGGAGGTATAAGTAGGGGGAAGCAATATATTCAATACCTCATCCAGAAACGCACCCTCTCGAAACCTGCCGAGCAAGCTACACTGCGATGCAGAGCGCCTCTCTTGCAGAGTCTGCCACTTGAGTTTGCTAAACATCTCCTTAACGCTATCACGGTTCCCAAATAACCCTGTGACGAAACGCGCCGCTCTTCTTTGGATCTTCTCTATCTCCTCCATCAACCCGATCTGGTACCAATCCCACACTGATGAGCAATACTCAAGTACAGATCGAACGAGTGTTTTGTAAGCCACCTCCTTTGTTGATGGACTACATTTTCTAAGGACTCTCCCAATGAATCTCAACCTGGTACCCGCCTTACCAACAATTAATTTTATATGGTCATTCCACTTCAAATCGTTCCGCACGCATACTCCCAGATATTTTACAGAAGTAACTGCTACCAGTGTTTGTTCCGCTATCATATAATCATACAATAAAGGATCCTTCTTTCTATGTATTCACAATACATTACATTTGTCTATGTTAAGGATCAGTTGCCACTCCCTGCACCAAGTGCCTATCCGCTGCAGATCTTCCTGCATTTCGCTACAATTTTCTAATGCTGCAACTTCTCTGTATACTGCAGCATCATCCGCGAAAAGCCGCATGGAACTTCTGACACTATCTACTATGTCATTCATATATATTGTTAAGATTCAAATGTGTCAATAGGGAACATTTGCTGTGAACGAGCCTTAATTTTTTTTTTTTTGTTTGGTTGGTATGACATCTGTCAAAGATATTAAGTATACATCAAGTCATTGAACAAACAACATCATATGTTTTCATCATGTTAACAATGTCGAATTTTGTACCAGAAAGTGATGATTTGAGGAAAGCACTAATTTTTTGTTTTCATTTGAAAAAAAGTGCTGCAGAGTCGCATCGAATGCTTGTCGAGGCATATGGTGGTCATGCTCTATCAGAAGCAACATGCGAAAGATGGTTTCAATGGTTCAGAAATAATGATTTTGATGTAAGAAATGAAGAATGTGGAAGACCACCAAAAAAGTTTGAAGACGCCGAATTGCAAGCAATATTGTATGAAGATGATACTTTGAGTCAGAAGCAAATGGCAGCAATGCTAAATGTTGCACAACAAACAATTTTTGCCCGTTTGAAAGCTTTGGGAAAGATCCAAAAGTGTGGAAAATCAGTGCCACATGAATTGAATGAAAGACAGATGGAAAACCGAAAAACCATTTGTCAAATTTTGCTTCAAGGACATGAAAGAAAATCAGTTTTGCATCGAATTGTTACTGGCAATGAAAAATGGATTTATTTTAAGAATCCTAAATGGGAAAAATCATGAGTTAATCTGGGACAACCATCAACATCGACTGCAAAACCAGATCAATTCGGCAAGAAGACAACGCTCAGTGTTTGGTTGGATCAGAAAGGTGTGGTGTATCATTGGCTTCTATAACCCAGTGAAAGTGTGAATACTAATCGCTACAGACAACAAATGATCAATTTGAACTGGTTCAGGATACAATCAAAACACTTGGCTGGGAGCTGCTACCCCACCCGCCATATTCACCAGCCTTGGCCCCTTCTGACTACCATTTGTTTTCATCAATGGGACAGGCATTGGCTGAGGAACACTTAGATTCCTACGAAGAAGTCGAAAATTGGGTGTCTGATTGGTTTGCTTCAAAAGACAAACGTTTCTATTGGTGTGATGTCCACAAATTGGCAGAAAGGTGGTCAAAATGTATAGAAAGCAATGGTCAGTACTTTGAATAAAATTTTTTTATTTTTCAATTCAAAAATAGTGTTTCATTTTCACAAAGAAACGCTCATTTCATACCAGTACACCTGGTACACTCCTTACATTAGTGTAACATGGCAAATCATCAATTAAAAACAAAAATAATCAATCTTTGACCAATCTTTGACAATATAATATGACTGTATAGGTAAAAAAAATCAACTCACCAAGCGGCAAAAGAAGAACACGTGCACAAAAACGTTTAACTGTGCATGCTTTTGGAGCCAGTGGCTCCTCCTTGTGGCAGGAAAGTTGAAGGGAAAGCACTAGTGAAATTTACGAAAAGGGATACAGTTTGGAAAAGTCACCCAGAACCCCATGTCAGGGGGGACTTACCAGATGGGATGAGAAGGAAAGACTGATTGTTGGGGACTGCACTGTACAAGATTTGAAAACTTGAGAGCTCAAAGGTGGAAGACTCAGCTTTTCACTCTTAATAACTCGTGCTCGATGTTTTAGCAGTAATTTCGGTTTAGCATATTACCCTGTCTACAACCTTTAAACTCTCAGCTTTTGTCCTAATCTGTACGCCACTTTCTGTGGTACAGTGGATGATGCATAGTACGGTGACCCAGCACCGTTTTCCTCTTTTCCTGTTCCTTTTGCTGATGTAAGAAAAGGTTGTCAATAAATCTTAGTAAGCACCTACATTCCTCTAATTTTTCACTCGCAGTCATTATCTGAAAAACAGGGAGGATGTAATATGTTCCTTGAACCTTAGTCAAGTTTTGGTTCTCAGAATTTTGGTAGTAATGCTTTCTGTGACGTACAGCTTCCTTCCACTGGGTTTTGTCAATCATACTGAGTGAGCACACAAAGGACAAAATGCACAGCTCCTCCTCCAATATTTTCCTTTTCTCTTGTTAATCCAGTACGCTAACAGTCCTCGACTGAATAACAATTCTCAAGACACCAGTGGACGAGGGCTTTATCAGCGATCTCTTCCGTGGATGAACTGCGCATACATTTTAAGTTTTTATAATAACTCTGAGCCTGTAATCTGCCTTTTTCACAATTGGATACATGAGGTTGCTCCATCTCAAATCGCTCTAAGGAGATATTAGTATATACTCTACAGTTTTAACTTGTTTGAGGAACTGAATGTCAATCATTAAGCCAAGAGGTAAGGGTATATTCTTCTGTTTACAAGGCATAAATTACACTTTTCAATTTTGAGAAACGGTTGCCAACTTTTGAATGAGCCCTCGGGGTTCACTGCGTATTTGATTCACTACAGTGTGAAAGTAGTGTTTTAGAAACAACAGAAATGATAAAGGAACAAACTAAATTTGTGATACACGTAAGGTGACTATAACTGAAGATCCATTCTTTCAGTCAAAAAAGGTTTCTAAATTACATATGATGCGCCACAGTTTAAAAATAATAACTCTAATCAAATTGGTTGCATAGCATAGTGGTTAACGTGCAGTCCTCACATGCAAAAGGTTGTGGGTTCAAATATCATTGGTGCTTTGAAAATTTTTATTTTTAAATAATTATGAACATGACTTAAACCATCATATTTGTTCAATTAATTATTTTAAATGAATCTTTGTGCATCTGAAAACAGAGTCCTGTTTTTAAGAGGGGCCCTTATGGAGCATGGCCCTCTTCAGTTTTTTTCATAATTACATTGAAAACTTGAGGATTTCAGAGCACTGTTAAGTACAAACATTTACAGCTTATTAACATAGTTGGTGATAACTGAGTACACAGCATCAATGTCTCATAATCTTGAACTCATGGCTTCATTTTACATTAGTAGCATCTATTTCTTACTTTTATTTAAATTTCATATTTACTATCAATGGAAATATTAATTAACAAATATAGGATCATAATTTTTTACAAAAATAACTTTTTAATTTTTTAATTACTGAACATATGAAAATAAAATTTGATACAGACGTGCAAAAAACCATATACGGCAAATAATTTGCATTTGAACATATTCTGAATACTTCCATTTTCATTTGGTAAGTCACTAAAAATAAAAAGCAATATTCGTTAACAGAGTTTTCCATATTTTAATGAACATATCATTTAAATAAAAGTGAAAAAATGTTACTACTACTCAAGTCACAAATGATGGTGGTTTGGGGTCAGTGTAATGCATGCTACAGGGCATCTGGCTCAGAGCTGTCCTTTAAGTAACCGATTTCTAACAGTTCCCTGTGTCACTTCATGGCAACTGCTGTTCAAATTGCCACTGCAGATGCAGTATGATGCATAAGAGCCTTACACTGAATACGATGATCTTCCCTTTCGGTAGTGCCACACGGCCGTCCAGGGCCTTGTCACCTTGCAAGCACGCATTTTCACGACCACCACTGCCAACTATCATGTACGGGGCTACATTCCTGTCAAGACTTTTGCAGTATCGCAGAAGGAATACGCAGCTTCTCGTAGCCCTATTACACAGCCTCGTTCCAACACAGTGAGGTTGGGTTAATAGTGTCTTTGTCGCCTTTAAGCCATTCTTGACTAACATAAACTCCCCAGTTTCAATCCCACAAGTAACTAACGCTCACAACCGTTACAACATGTATTTCAAGCACACATGATTTGCATCTGGTGCTACTAGCAGCACTCTTATGTGACTGATGCTAAATTTGAATAGACGAGGGCTAGTAGAAATCCTTGGGTAACAGAAGAGATATTGAATTTAATTGATGAAAGGAGAAAATACAAAAATGCAATAAATGAAGCAGGCAAAAAGGAATACAAACGTCTCAAAAATGATATCGACAGGAAGTGCAAAATGGCTTAGCAGGGATGGCCAGACGACAAATATAATGATTTAGAGGCGCATATCACTAGGGGTAAGATGCACACTGCCTACAAGAAAATTAAAGAGACCTTTGGAGAAAAGAGAACCAACCTGCATGAATATCAAGAGCTCAGATGGAAAACCAATTCTAAGCAAAGAAGGGAAAGCAGAAAGGTGGACGCAGTATATAGAGGGTCTATACAAGGGCAATGTTCTTGAGGACAATATTATGTAGATGAAAATGAAATGGGAGATACAATACTGCGTGAAAAGTTTGACAGAGCACTGAAAGACCTAAGTCGAAACAAGGCCCCGGGAGTAGACAACATTCTATTAGAACTACTGACAGCCTTGGAAGAGCCAGGCCTAACAAAACTCTACCATCTAGTGAGCAAGATGTATAAGACAGGCGAAATACCCTCAGACTTCAAGAAGAATATAATAATTGCAATCCCAAAGAAAGCATGTGTTGACAGATGTGAAAATTACCGAACTATCAGTTTAACAAGCCATGGCTGCAAAATACTAACACGAATTCTTTACAGACAAATGGAAAAACTGGTAGAAGCCGACCTCGGGAAAGATCAGTTTCGATTCCGTAGAAATGTTGTAACACGTGAGGCAATACTGACCCTACGACTTACGAGGGTTGTTTTTTAAGTAAGGGCCATGCGCGTATAGTCCCGTAGTTCGCGCGGACGCCGCAACAAGCCACCGCGTCACTTGCCGGCATCCTTCCCGTTCACACTGATGCAAGTTGCAGCTCTGTAGCTGATGTGTACACATTGCTGTGCTACTTTATAATGTTTACTATTATTGAATTGCCCGCCGCATGTGAGATACGGTCAGTGATACGTTTTTTGAACGCGAGAAGACTATCAGCTGCAGAAATTCATCGTCAGTTAACAGAAGTTTATGGCTTGAATGCAATGAGTGAAGGTAAAATGCGTCAGTGGGTTAGAGAGTTTAAAAATGGCCGTCAAAACGTCCATGACGAAGAACACTCAGGCCGGCCCTCTGTGATCACTGATGATTTGGTGGCTGCAGTCAAAACAAAGATTCGTGAGGACAGCAGAAGATTCACAATTTCCACTCTTTCTTTGGAATTTCCACAAGTTTCAAGATCTGTTTTGTACAAAATTGTGTCTGAAAACCTAAACTTTAAGAAACTGTGTTCTCGGTGGGTACCCAGACTCCTCACAGAGGACCACAAAGGGAAGAGATTTGCCACTTCATTGGACTTTCTGATTCGTTACGAGGAAGCAGGGGATGACATGTTGAGTCAAATTGTCACTGGAGATGAAACATGGGTATCCCATATCACTCCCGAAAGCAAGCGACAATCGATGGAATGCCAACACACAACCTCACCCGTCAAGGTCAAAGCCAAACAGACGCTGTCAAAGCGCAAGATTATGGCAACTGTGTTCTGGGACCGGCGCGGTGTTTTGCTAGTGGACTTTATGCCACGAGGAACGACAATCAACTCAGTGCCTACTGTGCAACTCTAAAGAAGCTCCGCAGAGCAATTCAAAACAAAAGGCGCAGCATGCTGACAAAAGGAGTTTTGCTCCTGCACAATAATGCTAGGCCTCACACCTCTCAAAAGACTCGGGATTTGATTGATTCTTTTGGCTGGGAAGTTTTGGACCATGCACCATACAGCCCCGACCTTGCTCCTAGCGATTTTCACCTTTTCCGGTACCTAAAACACCATCTTGGCGGGCAGCGCTTCAATGACGACGATGAAGTGAAAGTGGCCGTGAACTCTTGGCTGTCGGAGCAGGCAGCCGAATTCTTTGAAGAGGGAATTAAAAACTTAGTTGTACAGTATGACAAGTGCTTAAATAAACAAGGCAACTATGTAGAAAAATAGGTAAAAGTGTGTAGAATCAGAAAATAAAAGTTTTTTTACAAAAGTATTTGTATCTTTCTTTAGAAATAAAAATAGCCCTTACTTAAAAAACAACCCTCGTATCTTAGGAGACAGGTTAAGGAAAGGCAAACCAACGTTTCTAGCATTTGTAGACTTAGAGAAAGCTTTTGACACTGTTGACTGGAACACTCTTTAAAAAACTGAAGGTGGCAGGGGAAAAATACAGGGAACAAAAGGCTATTTACAATTTCTACAGAAACCAGATGGCAGTTGTAAGAGTCGAGGGACACGAAAGGAAAGCAGTGGTTGGGAGGGGAGTGAGACAGCATTGTAGCCTATCCCCAATGTTATTCAATCTGTATATATAGCAAGCAGTAAAGGAAACAAAAGAGAAGTTCGGAGTAGGTATTAAAATCCTTGGAGAAGAAAGAAAAACTTTGAGCTTTGTTGACGACATTGTAATTCTGCCAGAGACAGCAAAGGACCTGGAAGAGCAGTTGAGCGGAATGGATAGTGTCTTGAAAGGAGGATATAAGATGAACATCAACAAAAGCAAAACGAGGATAATGGAATGTAGGCGAATTAAGTCGGGTGATGCTGTGGCAATTAGAGCGAGGTGGCGCAGTGGTTAGTACACTGGACTCGCATTTGGGAGGATGACGGTTCAATCCCGCGTCCGGCCATCCTGATTTGGGTTTTCCATGATTTCCCTAAATCGCTCCAGGCAAATTCCGGGATGGTTCCTTTGAAAGGGCACGGTCGATTTCCTTCCCCCTTCCCTCCCTACTCCGATGAGGCCGATGACCTCGCTGTTTGGTCTCTTCCCCCAAGCAATCCAATCCAATTAGATTAGGAAATGAGACGCTTAAAGTAGTAAATGAGTTTTGCTATTTGGGGAGCAAAATAACTGATGATGGTTGAAGTAGAGCGGATATAAAATGTAGACTGGCAATGGGAAGGAAAGCGTTTCTGAAGAAGAGAAATTTGTTAACATCGAGTATAGATTTAAATGTCAGGAAGGCATTTCTGAAAGTATTTGTATGGAGTGTAGCCACGTATGGAAGTGAAATGTGGACGATAAATAGTTTAGACAAGAAGAGAATAGAAGCCTTCGAAATGTGGTGCTACAGAAGAATGCTGAAGATTAGATGGGTAGATCACATAAGTAATGAGGAGGTATTGTATAGAATTGGAGAGAAGAGAAATTTGTGGCACAACTTGACTAGAAGAAGGGATCGGTTTGTACGACTTGTTCTGAGGCATCAAGGGATCACCAATTTAGTATTGGAGGGCAGCGTAGAGGGTAAAAATCGTAAAGGGAGACCAATACACTAAACAGATTCAGAAGGATGTCGGTTGCTGTAGATACTGGGAGATGAAGAAGCTTGCATGGGATAGAGTAGCATGGAGAGCTGCATCAAACCAGTCTCTGGATTGAAGACCACAACAACAACAACCACAACAACAACATGATTGTTCAGATGTAGAAACACATCTACCAACTTTCATTTATGTTACACAACTCCTTTTCAGAGTTGAGATTTTTTTCTGTCAGTGTAATTGGTCATGGTGTCCAGGAAGGTGGTTGTAGTTTTGGAGGAAGTTGGGAAAGGTAGTGTTCAATAGCTGCAAGGCTATGGAAATTGGAGGTGTTAGTGTAGAGAGAGAAGAGGCAATGACTGATGAATAGGGTGTTGGGTGGTACAAGAACAGGAACTGTGTTGTTATTCCATCCTGTATATTACACTGTTTGATTATTCCTAGCTTTCAGAATTTTTATTTCCCTTCCTCAGTGGGGAAAGATGAATAGCTTACACGTGGTTGGATACGAGGAGCAGATGACTCAGACCTCAGGCCAAGAATTTCGCCTCCTGAAGCTAATTGATGGCCAGACTCGTGTCCCTCCTCGTACTTTTACAGTGTCCTCAACTGTGGTTTTCCTCTTTGCTATGACTATTAAAATCTTCAGAACTGATAGGCAACCCAACTAGGTGTCAACAAGCACACACAAAAATTTAATATACTTTTCACGCCAAATTAAAGTAAGTTAAAAAGATGCTTAACATCTACTAGGAAGGTTTTTTCCTCATTAAAACCTAAAGCCCACCTATTTTTGTAGCCTCTTAATCATTTCCTACACTTTGTGTGGTACACATGGAAGTCAGACAGAAATCCAAGAAACTGAGCAAAAGGAAGAAACATTACAACTGACTCTTTAGTTTGGATATAATGCTACTGATAGAGATGGCAGAAAGTGACACACAAAAATTACCTCACTGGATGATGTTACCTGTAAGAAGTAATCTAACAGAACATTACTAACACTTAAACAGCCTTCTTAGGGGGATGATTTTATTCGACGGGAAAGACTTCCTCATACTCCTCATTTGTGAAGTTTAAGGGTAGCCTACTATCTCCAAGTACCATTGCAGGTTTTTGCTGTGATAAAACCTGTTTGTGCAGGAAAGCTGCTTCTACTGCCACTTGGTGCAGGAAACAGTGGAATGGGATTTCCGGAAAGAGCACTTCAGTAAGTATCAATGTTTGGTTGCTGTAATTTGTTAGCAAGTGCTAAAGAGTAACAGCATTCAGTGATTCACTTACAGTTTTTGGGTGGTAAATAGTGATATGAAGTCGTAGGGAAACTCAATGGTGTTTATGGTGACCCTTCACAATCAAAAGCTGCCATATATATTGGTTCAATGAATTTAAATACAGTCGAACACCAACTTTCAATGAGGGTTGCCCAGGATGTCACGAAGGTGTGGTTATTGACGAAATTACTGGAAAAGACTTCGACACGAGTCCTACTGATTGGCAAATGAAAATAGCAGAGGTCGCAACTGTGTCTCAAGAAATGGCAATAACATTTTATGTGGTAAGTTGACAATGAAAATGTAGTTGGCCCAACAGAAGCAGCAGTTCCTGAAAGTGGATAACATGTGGATGCAACTTTCAACTAGGAAGATGTGTTTGGAGCAATCTGAACGTGGCTAAGGACTTCTTGCATTGTGTAGTCACTGTCCAAGAGACCTGGATTCATCATTGGAACTCAGAAATTGAGTAAAGATCGAAATAATGACTTGTTTTCAGTTCATCTTCTCCAAAATGAAGATAGTTCCAATGACTGGAAACATTATAGCAGCAACTTTTTGGGATGTAAAATATGAGATATTATGCAAAATGCACAAAGTGCATCATCCAACACTCCCACACACACCCAAGCTGGTGCTCTGTGATTTTCTTCTCGTTCCCAAACCTGAAGAAAATGCTTTCAGATAAAATCAATCTGCTCAAATGAAGGAGTCGTGGCTGAGATAGAAGTGTACTTCAGAGAGCTTGACAATTCCTACACTTATTTTGATATGTTAGAAAAGATGGCTAGGACACTGGGAAATGTGTGCAGCCTTGAAAGGGAACTACAGATTAGTTTAATTAAAATTCCGCTGCTTGAGAGCGCACCAATGAAAAATGAGTGATCGTAGGATAATCAAACATTGTGGAAACATTTGTATGGACATACAGAAGAGAACAATGGATAAATCACTGAAAGAAACACATTCTAATTTCCACATGAAAGGGTAACATTTGTTAACTGCCTAGCATGTTTATGTTCCGAGTTACAAATGCTGTTCAATATAAAGACAATCTGCATCCGCAACAGCCTGGAACTGCACTAGTGATTGCTCTATTGCTGCAGAAAACAAGATAGACCATGACGCACCTCGTGCACTACTTGAAGATAGCACATTGCACCTAGCATTCTAAGCCGTAGCAACAGTAACTTCTTCAACAATTTGTGGTGGAATTGGCCTTTGGCCTCTCCCAGGAGCAATTCCCAAATCACCAGTTAATTTGAACTTCCGTATCACAACCTCCGACCCCAGTGGCGAAAAAGGACCTTTTCACATATCTTTAATACATCGACACTCACGAAGAGCAGCACCACTATTGCTATTGTTTTGATCAAACAGATTTACGAGTAAAGCCTTGCTTGCCTTGCCCGGACCCATGTTGACTGTCTGCAACTGTAATTCCCACTGATGCCTGTGTTTCAAACCTATGTCACTGTACCAGTACTGGCACCTAACGGCAAGTCATGACACTAACACTAGAGTGCAAATCCTGAAGCGCACAGTCTGAACATCGCTTCTATAAAGTTGGGTACCTGTATGGTAAATATTTTTCCATCTACACTGGTTCAAACAGCAGAAGGTTGGTTAACCTGCACATTGAACAATAAGTAATTAGTTATTTTGGGGAAAAAAAAGGAAGGCATCTCATTTCCTAACACAGGTACTCACTGAATTTCCCCTCATAAGAAAGCCTTGTGGCCTCCAGAACACACAAAGGGGACCTGAATGACTGGTCCTCTTCGATTTTGACTTGAAGGTCGTGCCAGGATGTTAATTTCCTAAAGCAGCTTGATGCACTTCTTGAAAAAATTCTGTTTGAAGGAAATGCTTCAGTGCACTTCCTGGTCATAAGGAGGCAAGATGGCCCCAGACAATTTGGTTGATTGGATTAAAAGAGGGTGAAATGGACCAAGCTACAAGGTCATCAGTCCCTTGTTCTGAGTAAAACAATGCCACTGGTGTGAGAATAAAATAAACACGACTGACAACTCAAATCGGAATGAAAGGAAAAATCACAACAATGATGAAGGGCAACAAACATGTAACCATTTACAAAAGGGGACAAGAAAACCATAGAAACGCAAGAAACGGGATGAAGAGATTAAAACAACAAAGCAGATTACCATGACCGGCTGACCATGAGAATAGAAATGGAGAAGCCAGCCACTCTGCAACACATTAAAACCTCCACCCTAGAAGCACTAGGGTGGAGGACACAGAGGGACAAAGGACATGTGCTAAAACTTGGATCAAATGATAAAACCCACCCTCACGAATGAAACTCACAACTAAATCAGCCAATGAGGCGTGGTCAGATAAAATTAGCAGCAACGAGTCCGGTAACCCAAGATTTTGTCACTGGGCAGTCAAAGTGGGACAGTGCACCAGAATATGGGCCACTGTCAACTGCGCACCGCACCGACACTTAGGCAGGTCTTCACCGCACAAGAGGTAACCGTGGGTTGCCCAAGTGTGGCCAGTGTGGAGCCAGCAGAGGACAACTCATTCCCTGCGAGAGGCCCACATGGAAGCCTTCCACACATTCGTAGTCTCCTTAATGACACGCAGTTGCTGTGTGTACTGTTATGCCATTCCAACTCCCAAAGTCGAAAACCCTACGTTGATAGTCAGAATGCAGGTCAGGTTCAGAGATGCCCATCTGCACAAGCAGTTTCTGCGTAGCATATTTGGCCAGCCTGTCAACAAGTTCGTTGCCTGGGATGCCGACGTGTCCTGGGGTCCACTTAAACACCACTGAACGACGGGACGGGTCGAGGGCATAGACGGACTCCTGGACGGATGCCACCAAGGATGGCAAGAGTAGCACTGGTCGGTAGCTTGTAGGCGGCTCAAGAAGTCAGTACACAGAAGAAACGACCCGCTAGGGCAGGAGCGGATATACTGAAGTGCACGAGAGATAGCCACCAGCTCTGCAGTGAATACACTGCAGCCATCGGGCAAGGAATGTTGTTCAAAATGGCCTCTGTGGACTTAGGTGAAGCCAACACGACCACCAGCCATCGAGGCATCTGTGTAAACCACTTCAGAGCCCTGGAACACGCCAAGAATCGAGAGGAAGTGACAGGGGAGGGCAGCAGGAGTAACTGAATCCTCAAGGACATTCCAAAGGTCCAGGTGAATCTGCGGCCTAGGTGTACACCGTGAAGGTGTATGCGGACGGACCTGGATGGGATGTGGTAAAGGGAAGGACTCCAGTTCAGACAGAAGGGATTGCATGCGAACTGCAATCGTTAGCCCTGATCTGGGCCGCCGATGCAGGAGATGAATTGCCGCGGGTGGAAAAAGGAAACGGTAATTCGGATGCTCAAGAAACTACGAATGTGTGCAACATAATTAGTGAGCAGTTGTGCACATCAGATTTGCAATGGAGGGGGCCTCCACCAGGACGCTGGTCACCAAACTCGTCCTAAAAGCTCCCGTCGCCAGGCGAAAGCCACAGTGGTGCACTGGGTCGAGTACACACAATGCTGAGGGTGCCGCTGAGGCATAAACCAATCACATAATCAAGGCAGGATTGGACAAGGGCTCTGTAGAGCTGCAACAAAGTAAAGCGATCTGCACTGCAGTTGGTGTTCCTCAGGCAGCGGGGGGCACTGAGGTGCTGCCGGCACTTCCGCTTAAGCTGACAAAGGTGAGGTAGCCAAGTCAATCAGGTGCAGAGACCAGTCCTAAGAATTGATATTTCTCCACTTCAGTTAGTGGAAGGTATAGTTCTGGTTCGGGATGAACGGTACGACACTGACAGAAGGGCATGACACACGAGTTAGTGGCCAAAAACTGAAGCCGTGGGTGAGAGTCCATGACTGTGCCTTGTGGATGGCTCCCTGTAGATGCTTCTCAGCAACACCAATACTGGTGGAGCTTACAAAGAACATTGGTGAGGCTGATGGGCCAATAGCTATCCACATCAAGTCGGTTTTTATCGGGTTTGAGCACCGGAACGATGGTGCTCTCCCGCCTTTGGGATGGAAACGTGCCATCGCACCAGATCCGGTTGAAGGCGATAAGGAGACAACACCTGTATTCAGACGAGAGATGTTTAATCATCTCACTGTGGATCCGATGTGGCCCAGGAGCTGTGTCGGGGAAATGTGCAAGTGCGCTGAGGAGCTCCCACTCTGTAAATGTGGTGTTATAGGGTTCAATGTGGCACTGATGAACGAGAGGACTTTCCTTTCCATTTGCTGTATAAGGGTGTGAAAGGCTGGGGGGTAGTCCTCTGACGCAGAGGCTCAGCGTCGGTACATAGCACGCCATTGATGGTAACGCCAGGGACACATGTTGGGGTCTGATACCCAGAAAGACATAGGATCTTCGTCCAGACTTGGGAAGGTGACGTATGGCACCCAACAGTCAACACGTACCTCTCCCAACACTCCTGTTTCCGTCGTTTTATAAGCTGGAAAATGCGAGCACAAAGCCACTTAAAGGCCATCAGATACTCTGTTCTAGGTAAGGGTGCCACTTATGTTGCTGTACAGCTCGCCAACGCTCTGTAATTGTCTCAGTGATTTCTGGCAACCACCAAGGGACTGTCTTTTGCCGAGGGCACCCTAAAGAGTGAGGGATCGCATTTCCTGCCGCAGAAACCTGACCAACCATCACATCGCTGTTACCGTGTGGTGGAGAGTCAACGGTGACAGCAGAGGTGAAAGTTTCCCAGTCTGCCTTGTTTAAAGTGCATCTGGGCACACGTCCGCGGGCCTGACACCGGGACAGTGACAGGAAGATGGGGAAGTAATCACTACCACACAGGTCATCATCATGTGCTCTCCAGTGGATAGATGGGAGAAATCCTGGGCTACAAATTGATAAATCAATGGCCGAGTTACTACCCCGGGCCACACTGAAATGTGTGGTTGCCCCAGTATTTAAGAGGCAGAGGTCGAACAGACAGTAAAGTTTCAACATCTCTGCCTCAGCCAGTAAGCACGGTGTCACCCCACGATGGGTTATGGGCATTAAAAATCTCCCAAAAGTAGGAAAGGTTTAGGGAGTTGATCAATCAGTGCAGCTAATACATTCAGGGGTACTGCACCATCTGGAGGAAGATATACATTGCAGACAGTTACTTCCTGTGTTGTCCTTATTCTGACAGCCACAGCTTCAAGAGGGGTTTGAAGGGGCACATGTTCACTACAGACAGGACATAAACACAAACTCCACCTGACACTCAATTATAGTCACTACGGTTCCTTATAGCCGCGGAGGGCAGGGGTCCGCATTCTCGGGCACCAGGTTTATTGGAGGGCAATCCAGAAAGCAGTTGTAAAGCTTAAGAGTTGCTGCAGCTTAGCCAGGCAGCAGAAAAAACCACCGCAATTCCACTGGAGGATGACATCATCGTGAGACTGGGAAGGCACGGAACATTCAATGAGGCAATTTACGCCTCAAGGTCACCTGCTACCGCCGACTTTTTGCCTGAGCAGCCTATATCCATTGTGTCTGAGGGTCCAGTGAGATCCAGGTCCTCAGTGGACACCAGAATCTCCATCCTATCCTCAGACGCAGAGCTTGCAGGTGGTGTGGGTGCCACTGCAAGTTCCTTGTTCGTGAGCGTCTTCTTTTTCGATTTGTTGCGTTGTTCCTCGGGTTTCCCTGGCTGGGAGGACTGAGGATGAGCATGAAGCCCCACAACCAGCTGCTTTAGGGCTCTTCAACCACTGGCAGGTGTCATCTTTCCCACTAGCAGAAACCTCGGATGGGAGTGACCCAAGGGATGCCTTCCTAGCAAGAGAAGCCTTACACTTCTCTGGCTCAGATGTGGCGACTGAAGTCCCCGATGGTTGGGGGGGGGGGGGGGGGGGGAGGGGGGCGGGAGGGGGGGATTGCTCCCGAAGTAGGTGGTGCGGGAGCAACAGGGAGGGAATTTCCACCCCACCATCAAGGGGGCAGGTGTAGCCTCCCTCTTCTGAGAGGTGACAGGAGTGCAAGAAACTGATGGGATGACAACTGTTCTCGTAGCAGCAGTGTAAGAAGAGGTCATAGCCACAGGATGTAGGCGCTCAAATTTCCTCTTAGCCTCAGTTTAGGTCAGTTGGTCCAGGGTCTTATAATTCAAGGTTTAACCTCTCTTTCTGTAAAATCCTGCAGTCTGGCGAGCAAGGTGAATGATGGTCCCAACAGTTGACACAGATGGTAGGCGGGGCACACGGAGCATTGGGATGCGATGGACGTCCACAATCACGACAGGTGGGACTGGAAGTACAGCAGGAAGACATATGGCCGAACTTCCAGCACTTACAGCACCACATCGGGGGAGGGATATATGGCTTGATGTCACAGCGGCAGACCATCACCTTGACCTTCTTGGGCAATGTGTCACCCTCAAAGGCCAAGATGAAGTCACCGGTGGCAACCTGGCCATCCCTCAGACCCCGATGGATGCGCTGCACAAAACAAACACCTCGCGCTCTAAATTGGCACGCAGCTCGTCGTCAGACTGCAAAAGAAGGTCCCTGTGGAATATAATACCCCGGACCATATTTAAGCTCTTATGAGGCGTGATGGTAACAGAAACATCCTCCAACTAGCCGCAAGTGAGTAATGCTCGTGACTGGGCAGAGGATGCTGTTTTAATCAAAACTAACCCAGAGTGCATTTTGGACAAGCCCTCCAAATGTTCCACAGAAAACTGAGGCTTCATGGACATGAAAGATTCCGCATCAACTCTCAGACATATGCAGTACTGGGCCGAATAAGGTTCAGTGCCATCCATAGCCTGGCATTCCTCCCACGGTGTGGCCAGGGAGGGGAACAACTTGGGGTCATATTTATTAGCATTGTAGTTAGACTTTGCCCACTTAGAGACTGCTGGCTGCGAACCGCCAGCAAGAGATGACATACTACGCGTCATGGTGTCATCGGTTTTCTGACGCCACCCACTCCGACCAGGGACTCTCCCCATGGGTGCCACTCAGCCACAGCAAAGGCCACCTGGCAGGATGGCCATTGCCGGGAGTCCCGATGGTCCAGGGTGATGGACAACTACTCCTTGGTATATGTGGGGAGTTAACAGTGCAGGCATCAGCAGAGCAATCCCTTTGTTGTCAGGGGGCTACAACCAACAGGGTACATGGCAGCTCCACCACAATGGACTGGCTACTGTGCTGGATATGAGGTGCAGATAAGTCCACTGTAATCGTCGGCACAAAAAGCGACACCGCATAGTGCACGGTGGAAAATGAACCCAGGAAGGTGTCCTCACCCAAGAGATGGAGAATAGGTAGGACAGCAATGCGACAACAAGAAAGTGGGCTAAAGATCTCAGTGCACAATGGACACGATGCACCATGTGAGGCGTCCTTCCCCAACTGGCTCGCTCTTCGCAAAAATTTTGAAAAATGCCCCATCACATAAAGGCCGAAATGTGAGAGACTCCTTTTAGTCACTTCTTATGACAGGCAGGAATACCTCAGGCCTTATCTAACCCCGGGACCCGCAGGGGGGGGGGGGATTGAATCAGCCTCGCAGGTTAATGATTAAGTTTACCACATTCAACTGGGTAATTACCAGGCTGGTACCTATGTCCCACCCCAGATACACACTATGTAAACGCTTAGAAAACTCGAATGTGAGATCTACACTACACCCATTCGGCCATCAAATAGGATATATGTGAACCACAGATGGTAGGCAGGAATACGACAGCCCTAGCTATTTAAAATTCGAATCCTTCCAAATGGCATTAGTTTGGCTGTTAGTACGGGTGAGTAGATTATGTTTTAGGGCAGCTTACCTGACTTGTACCTGCTCCTTCGTGTGCAGCAGTGCTTGGTGGTCACAGTGCAGCACAAACAGAAGGGGGGCAAGGATCTCATGCATACCCTGTGCACACAGAAGGTATTACAGTTATATTCCACAGAGGTTAGTAAGATATTCATTAATAGCAACATAACAGCTAATGTTTTTTTTATTGAGAGAGAGAGAGAGAGAGAGAAGAAAAAAAAAAATGAGGCAAACACTGACATAAGATGGGGAGAAATTTGCGGTTAGGTAAGACACCATTTTACAGTATTATTACCCAAACATTTTTCAGCTGTTTATGTGCTACCTACAATGGGGAGTTCTCTATTTATTTTCTTTTTCACATTGCACTATTAGTTGTGTAACAAAATGTGAAATGGTGGCAGAAATCTTGGTTTTGCTTATAAATTATAGCAAATGCGTGTGTATAACAGCAAGAAATGACAACAGCACAATGAATAAGTGCTGTAGCAAGTAAAAACAAGATAAGCAAGACCACGACATATACATGAACTATGAGAAGCTGCAAAATATATGGTAGCTATAATGATAGATATAGAACTACCAGCATACCCAAGTAACAGTGTTACGTGAGAAAGAAAATACAAGGATGTACTGAAAAGTAATGCCTCTGAATCTTTTTCATCAAAACTCAAAGATTTCCAAATAAAACTAGTGTTATTAACATCCTATATCATTATTCTTCATGTCTACACATTTATTTCTCAACATACCCATGAGAGACCAGTCTGTTTGTACCCTCACTTGTAGGGGGTGTGACCTTGTTGACAGAGCCAAAGCCTCACCTCTGCGTGCACTGCTTCATCACTATCAAAGTGAAGTCCTCAAATGTACTCTTTAAGTTTTGGAAACAGATGAAAATAAGATGAGGTCAAGTCGCGACTGTAGAGAATATAATCGATGACAGTGAACCCGACGCATCGTTTTGTTGCAGATATCGCAGAACTCATGTGTGGTCTGGGACTGTCTTGTTGAACAAGATGCTGCTCCATGTGTGAAAGAACTACATAAATTCTGAACTCTGTTACAGCAGAGTGTTTCTCACACACCAACACAGTTACATTACATCCCATCATGTCACATGCTACAATTCAGAGCCTTCTAGCGGCAGAGAGCTGCAAATATGTAGACATGAAGAATAAAGATGTAGAATCTTAACAATGTTTGTTTTGTTTAAAAAGCTTTAACAGTTGTCACACAAAAAATTTGGAGACATTACTTTTTCCAACATGCCCTCGTAAATAAAATATGTAAACATGAAGAATAAAGATGTAGAATCTTAACAATGTTTGTTTTGTTTAAAAAGCTTTAACAGTTGTCACACACAAAATTTGGAGACATTACTTTTCAACATGCCCTCTTAAATAAAAAAAAAAAAAAAAATCTCTCTGAAGATAGCACATAGTACTGAAACATGTTTGGCTCATAACAAAACTATGAAACTTTGTCTCACAAAGAGTGCAATCTCTCTCTAGCTTTTCTAAGCAAGCACAGAAAAAATAAGAGTTACAACATCCAAGAGATGATTGCTGAGAAAAGGCATAAGATTTGTTGTCAAATATAATAATCAGTAGTTTAGGAACTGTAGTTTGTTAGTTTTTGTTTTGTGGTTACAGTCATACTGAGATGCATTGATTCATTGTTATAACACATTTGGACCACCTCTGTTGTTTAGTGACTAGTGTTGTGAGCTTCCGATGGAAAGGTTCCAAGTTTGATTGCTGGCAGTTCCCCAGATTTTTATGGGGTCTGGAGCTTCGAAGTGGGGCCCACTAGGACTCACGGCAATAAAGGAGAAGCTGTTTGAGGAGTTAGAGTCTCATACATTTTCTTCTTTAGCAGTTAACTACTGAAGATCAAAAGATATAAGAAAAATCTATTGACCTGTATGAGCACTTGAAATTTTTAAAGTGGAGAATACTAAAAAATACTTAATGGGCTTGTTCTGGTACCTAAGTACTGTGAGTAAAATGAACACAGGGACTTTCATTAATCATGGAAAATAGTGAGGATGTCAGAAGACAGAATATTGTGGATGGTTGTAAGACACCAGAGATGCTGAAAGGAAAGGAATGACACTGAAAACAACAATGGAAACATGACACTGAGAAAAAGCTGATGTTCACACTGTGTGGGGGAGAACTGTAGGGCAAGTACACAGTCAACTCTGACAAAATGATGAGGAATTGAGTATAGTTCTAATGTTTCCACTGGGAGAAACTAGCTTTTAACAAGCACATAATATTGTGGAAATAACTTTGATAGAATTCTACACCGTAAGACATTACGCACCGTGGCAGCCACTGCTGGGATGTGGAGGTGGGAGAGGGTTGTATACTTATAAAGGGAGATACCAACAGACCCACACATCACTCAGCGTCAGTCACGTGACGGTGGCAAAAAGTCTCATGAACAAAAATCCAGGCTTTATCAACGACTATACCTGCTGAACACCTGTGAGGACCTAGCATTACATATTTGTTGTCACACCTCCACTCACATAATGAGCTATCTTTACTGCACACACAGAAACACAGTGCTAATGCCATGTCGTCTACCAAGTGTGTACCATAAACTATCTTCCTCACTGCTATGATATTAAGTCAAATTACCCTGAGCAGTCATACTTAAAATAAGGGAAAGGCAACCACTAACCTACAGCGGATCAATGTGTGGAGCACAGTAACACATGACAATTGCTGAAAGATTCAAAGAAAACCCGAGTTTAATTTCAAACATGTACGTGACTCATACAATTATAGTTGGTGAAGACTTTCATTTATCCTCAATATGTTGGCGAAAATACATCCGGAGGTACATATAAATCATCACATGAAATTGTGCTAAATGCATTCACTGAAAATTCGAGCAGTTTATTCATGAGGACACGCAAATACTAAACAGTTGTGAAAACACACTTGACCTCTGAACAACAAATAGTCCTGAGCTAATAACGAACGTCAAAACGGGTACAGGGATTAGCGAATACAGGTTTGTTGTAGTGAGGCTGAATATTGTAAGTCCAAAAATTAAATGAAAAATAGACCTATTCAAAAAAGATGAAAAAAATTCACCTGGTGCCTTCCTGAGACACAATCACCACTCCTTCCAAATTAGCAATGTAATTGTAGCCCAGATGTGGCTTGAATTCAAAGTAGGAGTATCGACAGCAATTGAGAGATTTATGCCAAATAAATTAACAAATGGCAAAGCTGATTCCTCTTGGTACACAAAACGGGTCAGAACACTGCTGCAGAACAACGCAAAAAGCATGCCACATTGAAACGAATGCAGGATCACCAAGATTGGTGATCTTTTACGGAAGCTCAAAATTTAGTGCAGAGTTCGATGTAAGATGCTTATAACAGTTTCAACAACAAAACTTTGCCTCAAAACTGGTAGAAGATTCAAAGGGATTCTGGTCATATGTAAAGTATGCTAGTGGCAAGACACAATCAACGTCTTCTCTGTGCAATAGCAATGGAAATACCATTGATGATAGTGCTGCCAAAGCAGAGTTACTAAGCATTGCATTCCAAAATTCCTTCACCAAAGAAGACAAAGTAAATATACCAGAATTCAAATCAAGAACAGCTGCCAACATGAATAATTTAGAAGTAGATATCCTTTGAGTGGTGAAGCAACTTAAACCACTTACTAGATGCAAGTCTTCCGGTCCGGACTGTGTATTAATTATGTTCCTTTCAGAGTATGCTGATGCAATAGCTCCATATTTAATAGTCGCACACAACCGCTCGATCGACAAAAGATCCGCACCCAAAGACTGGATAGTTGCACAGGTCACAACAATATTCAAAAAAGGTGGTAGGAGTAATTAATCCACTAAATTACCGACCCATATCATTAATGTCGATATGCAACAGGATTTTGGAACATATGTTGTGTTCGAACATTATGAATTACCTCAAAGAGAATGGTCTATTGACACACTGTCAACATAGATTTAGAAAACATCATTCCTGTGAAACACAACTAGCTCTTTATTCACATGAAGTGTTGAGTGCTATTGACAAGGGATTTCAGATCGATTCCGTATTCCTGGATTTCCGGAACGATTTGACACTGTACCACACAAGCGGCTCATAGTGAAATTGTGTGCTTATGTAATATTGACTCAGTTATGTGACTGGATTCATGATTTCCTATCAGAGAGGTCAGACTTCGTAGTAACTGACAGAAAGTCAAGTAAAACAAAAGTTATTTCTGGCGTTCTCCAAGGTAGTGTTATAGGCCCTTTGATTCCGAAATAGTTTATATACATAAGGAACAGCAATCTTAGTAGCTGTCTTAGGTGGTTTGCAGATGAGGCTTTGATTTATCGTCTATCAAAGTCATCAGAAGATCAAAATAAATTCCAAAAAGTTTTAGATAAGATATCTGTATGGTGCAGAAATTGGCAATTGACCCCAAATAACGAAAGTGCTAGGTAACCCATGTGAGTGCTAAAATGAATCCGTTAAACTTTAGTTACACGATAAATCAGTTCGATCCAAAGGCCATAAAATTCAACTAAATACCTAGGAATTACAATTACAAACAACTTGAATGGGAAAGAATGCACGGAAAATGTTGTGGGGAAAGCAAACAAAAGACTGCGATTTATTGGCACAACACTTAAAAAATTTGACAGATCTACTAAAGAGACAGCCTACACTATGCTTGAGCGTCCTCTTTGGAGCACTGCTGCGCAGTCTGGGATCCTTACTAGATAAGATTTAGAGTACATTGAGAATGTTCACATTATCACAAAATATGGGGGAGAGTGTCACTGGCATGATACGGGATTTGGGGTGGACACCATAAAAACAAAGGCGTTTTCACTGCAGAGGAACCTTCCTGCAAAATTCCAATCACAAACTTTTGCCTCTGAATGTGGAAATATTTTGTTGATGCCAATCTACATACAGAAAAATGATCATCATAATAAAATAATGGAAATCAGTGCTCACACGGAAAGATATAGGTGTCCGTTTTTTCCATGCGCTGTTCAAGATTGGAATAATAGAGAATTCTTGTGAAGGTGATTCAATGAACCTTCTGCCACACACTTAAGTGTGATTTGCAGAGTATCCATGTACATGTAGATACAGATGAACAGAAAACAGCATTCAAAGTAGCTTTCGAGCATTAGTTTGTGCTTGAGCTATAGAACACATTCACAAACACGACACAGACACTGAAACACACACTCCTGTGGCCACGGCAAGACTACTGTGAGATGAGTAAAGAAGCTGAAGGGCATGTTTGTTTGTTTATCAATGCATTTTATCTATAACACTCAGAGCTACAGGTGCTGAACATGTCACGTACATAGAAATCAGACATAAATTTTGCACACACACAATTTCTTAAATTGCCACATAAATTAAACCTCCATTATAATTATAAATCTACTGTTAACACTGTTTCTACATTTAAATGAAACATAAATAAATATGAAATTGAAAAGCAGTACTTTACTTTTCCATACATTCACTGACTGAACAGTAGCAGTGGCACTGTGAACACAAGCTTTATATCCTTAAATTTTTTTTTTTTTTCCTCACGGAGTTAGTTCAAACTGTTGTGAAATTTGTCCATTTGGCACGGTATTGAATCTTGGTCCGCCACACACTTTTAATCTGCCAGGAAGTTTCATATCAGCACACACTCCACTTCAAAGTGTAAATTTCATTGTCAATAGCGTTCTGTGAAAAGAACATCTTCATCACTCCTGGATTTAATTTTGAGTTAACGGAGCATCTCTGTGACTGCCGCATGTCAATCGAACCTACCAGTCACAAATCTAGCAGCAAGTCTCTGAATTGCTTTGATGTCTTCCTTTCATCCACTTTTACGCAGCTCCCAAACACTCTAGCAGTGATCAAGAATGTGTCAAATGTATGTTCTACACATGGTCTTTAATGAGCTACACTTTTCTAAAATTCTCCCAATAAACCAATGTCAATCCTTCCATACATCTATCCTTATGTGCTCATACCATTTGATACTGATTTCAATGTTATGCCTCTATATTCAATTGATGCGTGTGTGCGCCAAGTGTCACTAATAGTGTACACTAACATTACAGGTTTGTTTTTCCTACTCATATGCATTAACTTACATTTTTCTACATTTAGAGCAAGCTGCCAGACGTCACACCAAATAGAAATTCTGTCTATGTCAGCATGTATACTTCTACAGACACTCAACAATGAAACATCATCAGCAAACAGATGCACATTACTGTTCACCCATTCCATCGGATCATTTATTTACATAAAGAACAAGAGCCATTCATCACAGTTCTCCGTGGCACTGCTTGCAATACCCTCATTTCAGACGAACACTTGCTGTCGAAGACAACGTGCTGGATCATATTGTTTACGACATCTTCAAACCACTCACGTATCTGGGAACATAACCTGTACGCTAGGAACTTCATTAACAGTCTGCAGTGGGACACTGTGTCAAAACTTTGCAGAAATTTAGCAATATGAAATATGTTTGTGCCCTTCATCCACAGTGCACAAGATAATGTGAGAAAGTGGCAAGCTGAGTTTTGCACAAGCAATGCTTTCTGCATCTTGCTGACTTGTGGATGGAGGCTTTTCTGTCTCAAGGAAATTTAGTATATTTGAACTGAAAGAATGTTCAACAATTCTGTGGCAAACTGTGATAATGATATCAGTCTGTGATGTTGTGTGTCCATTGTTTTATCCTTATTACATACAGGAGGCACTTGTATTTTCTTCGACTGACTTGGGACTTTGCGGGGGAAAGATTCATGATAAATGCAAGCTAAATAAGGGATTCACACCATACTCTTCATAAAACATATTGGGACTCCATCCATATCTGGTGACCTACTCATTTTCAACTTTCAGTTGCTCCTCTACGTAATGGATGACTATTACTACGTTCTCCTTATAGGAGTCTGTGCAACCATCAAATTTAAAAGTTCAGCTTTGCTATTCTGTCTTCTATTGCCACACCAGACTGGTCAACAAATGACTGTAAGGAAGCCTTTGACACACTTGACAAATTTTATTAGGACCAGAATTTTCTTTGATTATCAGCAAGACTTTTCATTAATGTGCCATGGTGGAGCAGCTATATGCTTCATGCATCAATCTTTCTAGAGACACGTGAATTTACCCTTTGATATTTCTACATTCTTTACTGATCCAAGAGTGTAACAATTTCTACTTCCTCAGCATTTTCTAAATTTTGTTATTATACCACTGTGGGTCTTTTCCACCCTTAATGCACTTACTCAGCACATATTCCTCTCGAGTGTGATTTACAATCAGTTTAATTTTTGACCATAATTTCTCTATGTCCATCATATCAGAACTAAATGGTGTCCATTCATTGTCTACAACCACTTATGTCCTCTTGCCAGCATAAATACTCTACTAGAATTCTCGATGAATTTATTATACTTAGTAACCATCACCACTCTGACGACACCATGATCACTACCCGCTGTTTATTCTGACACTGTCAAATTCAGGCCTGTTTGTAACTATGTGGTGTAAAATATTCCCACTGCATGTGCATTGTTGAATAGCTACTCAAGACAGTTTCAGAAAATTCACAAGACTGTGTCTGCACCACCTGCAATAAATCCTCAGATGTCCCATTCTATAATTGGTAGGTCAAAGTTATATTCAACTAACAATATTATGAAAAGGATAGCTGCTACTCACCATATAACAGAGATGCTGAGTTGTGGCTAAATACAACAAAAAGATTGTCACACAAGCTTCTGGCCAACAAGGCCTTTGTCAAACACACACACACACACACACACACACACACACACACACACACACACACACACAAATGCCACTCTCACACCCATTGACTACAGTGTGAAGTCAGACTCTGAATCGTGTGTGTGTGTGTGTGTGTGTGTGTGTGTGTGTATTTTTGGGAAAGGCCTTGTTGGCTGAAAGCTTATTGTGTCTTTCTGTTGAGCCTATCTGTGATTCAGCTCTCTGCTATATGGTAAGTGGCAACTATCCTTTTCACAATATTGTTAAATTCCATCCTGGATTTTCCATTGTTTCATCTCCAACTAATAATGCACGACTGAGGTATTTCCATGCTACTGAGAGTAGATTTCTTTAAATGATTTGGCAATTGTTCTGGCAAAATTTGGTGGCCAGCAAAAATATTCAATGATTAACTTGAGTTCACCTATGTCAGTTACTCACATCCAGACTCAATTTTGACCTCAATAGACAATATGATTGACAACTGCAATCAATACTTCCACTTCTACAACGTCTCATCTGGCTTTTCTGCATACATTCCACACCTAATTAAATTTTGTAGTGCAGCAACTTTCCTGGAGAGCAGTAAAATCCAGAAAACTGTCACAAATCCTTCTGCAATTTACCATTACAATTTTGACAGTATAAGTGTTTTCACTTTGTACACAATCTGATTTTGCCTTCTGCCTATAAACTGGTGAGGCAGCAGCGTGCGGATGCCCGATTGCTACCAACAGTCTTCAGCTGTTCACCAACTGTCCAACTCCTCTTGCATCCGCATGCAGCATGCACCCATCCTATCTGTCCTACTGCTATTAATTTGACAAACTACAAAGGTACACATAAAAAGCTAAATATATAACTTGCTATTCTCTGATATGTGACAAATGGAGGCTTGTGCCTCATCCTGTTTTGGATCACGTGCCTTCCGTAAGCATTTCCACTCGAAAATGAGAAGATTATTTACGTCTTTTTTTCAGACACTCCAAGAATCGCAACCGTACAGTTCTATGGGTTGGATCAGTGTTTTTTAAAGCTAGAGTTTGAAATTCCTTGAGAGAATGTGTATTTTAAAATGCTGACAGATTGAAGTACAATCAGTTTGCAACCTGGATCCTCAGTTTGGTCTCTACCTCACATGATGTGCCCTCTGTAAAGATCAACCCCCCGCCCCCACCTCTTCCCCCAGATATTTAAAATTGTGAACAGTTTCGTAGGATCCACTTGCAAGTATCAGGGGATGGAGTAGGTTTCTCAAACAGGCACAAATCCTGTGAGTCTGTAGATTTTCCCAGTGTCTTATACATTTATGCTCTTCACGGGTATGCTACCAGATATGATCGTCTTCACTACACGATATTTCGGTGATACATCTGGCTGCCATCTTCAGGTGCGATCACTGCGTACACAATATCACGCCAGAACTGTTCTGGCCAGACTGTGTACTCAGCACTTGCACACGAACATGACGGCCAGGTGGATTGCCGAAATATTGTGAAGTGAAGATGATCATATCCGGCAGCATACCCGTGAAGAGCATAAACAGGCACAAATCCTGCTCATCACAAGGAGGTAAATTTTGCTTGCTGCCACTTCAACACCGTCAGTCATATGCATCATTTCTTCCACATCTTTGGCAAATGCGAGCGGTGTGATTTTCTCACAGTGGAACTCAATCCCCTGAAAATTCTTATGGTAAACTTCTCTCATTATGTTTTCGAGAGAGGTCAAGCACAACACCATCTACAGGTCTCATCCTTGTGATTATGTTAAAGCTCTGCATGACTTGGCTCCCAAGATTTATTTTGCCTTTTGAATCAACAAGACAAACTAACTAGGATGACAAGTTCCTAGGATATTACAAGTCATCAGGTTCTCCCAGTGAATGCAGTCATATGCATCTTAAAATTTATGAAGAGTACGTGAAGGTCTTCACCATATTCCCACATTTTCTCAGTGAGCTGTCATATTACACAGATGTTGTACATAGTCGAACAGCAATTTCTTTTCATCTTGATTTTCATCATTCACTTCTGCAAATGGCTGCATCATATCCAAGGTCATAGTTGACCAAGACCTTAAGGCCACAGTGGCTCGGTGTACAGTATAACTACTATGGTGCAGTGGAAAAGCCATTCTTCTGGTTATCAGAATGTTATCCGACTTTCTCACCTGGGGCTGTCAGTTCGACAGGTTAGCGAGGGCTAAACAAGTACGTCGGAGTGGTAAGGTGACTACAGTAAGACAGGCAGTATGCACATAAACTTGGTACTTTTCCAACTAGCTTGAACAGCTGCAGGTACGTGCCCTCAACCGACGGTACATTTATGGTGCCAATCCACAGTGTCCACGTTCTGTGGGCACAGTTGGTTACCAATCGCACAGACCCCGTCAGCGGGCATCACCGTGAAGGTGTCGGCAGCTGTTCTGTCCAGTTCAGCTGATTGGTGTGGTACCTTTGCACTGCCAGCATACCTTGGCGATGCTTTGTCAAGAGGGAAGTGACGGGCACTGGCAGGGGCCCCAGCAGATCGATGGCTAGAAAGGGCTGAGACTGACCTCAACTCACTCATTTGGTGTCGGCTAAACCCCCTAGACAGGTGGTCCTTTCAGGATAACCACAGAGAGATGGCAACCTAGACTCATTTCTTCAACAGACAAACATCCGGTATTTATTCGTGCCATAATGGCCTGCCTGTGATGTAGGGGCTTTGATTGCATGCCAAAGCATTCCTGGTTATGGCACTCGTCCAGGCGCCGACTGATTGACGACTGGCAGTGACGCCTGACGAGTGCTGTGGCGAAACACTGGGTCACTGTACTGTCTTACACTTTATGGCATGAAACCCCCTGCCTAGGTTCGTTTTATTACATAGCAGACATTGCAGAGGGCAATTCCTCTGTAGTTTGCACAGTCCATTTTGTCACCATTCTGGGGTATAGGACAGATGATCACTGTCTTCCAGTCTTTACAGATCTTCTCCACAATCCAGATCCTCTTTATTAGCTGATGAATTCTGTTGTGAAATCTCTCCCCTCCAGCCCGAATGACTTCTGTCAGGACTGCATCATCTCCTGGACTTCTGTTGTTCTTCAGCCTCATTAATGGATTCTTTATTTCCTCCAGCGTAGGTGTTGAATAATCCCATATCCAAAGCGTCAGGACGATGGACTTCAAACAATCGTGTGCATCATAGTTGAGGAGCTCCCTGAAGTACTGCTTCCTTGCCCTAGCAATGTTGAACTCATTGGTGAATTTGGCTCCGTTATTGTCCTCAACAAACTTTTGGTGCCTCTGGTATCCATTCTCAAAGGAGTTAACTTTACCATACATCATTTGAGCCTCTTTTCCAAGAAATCTTGTTGAGCCTCTTCTGTCATTCGTTTGCCGTACATTCTCTTTGCTCTCCTCATCAGGGTCTCTCTAATAGTTTTCTGTGCTTCTTTGAACTGTGCTATACCTTGTGCAAAAGCTGTGCCTCATAGCTAGCTCTCCTTGGCTTCGCTTCTCTTAGCTAATGCCTTAATGTATTCAACCCCAAAACCAAATTATCTCGACCGAGCGAGGTGGGCTCTTATTTGGAAGGACGGCAATTAAAACCCGCATCCGGTCACCCTGATTTAGGTTTCCTGTGATTTCCGTAAATCGCTTCAGGCAAATGCCGTGATGCTTCCTTTGAAAGGACATGGCCAACTTCCTTCCCATCCTTCCCTAATTTGGTGGGACCGATGACCTCGCAGTTTGGTAGTCTCCCCGAAACAAAAAACAAACAAACAAACCAAACTATCTTGCCCCTAATCTGCTTCTTGATGATTGCATTTTCCACCTCCTTTACAGTAACCTCAACTTCTTTCCATACTACTACTACTGCTACTGCATTCTTTTCCAAATCATTTTCTTGCAGAATTTCATAGCAGTTGCTGAGCTGGAGTAGAAACTTTTCTTTCTTTGTGGTGTCTTTGAGCATACTGATGTCATAGTGGACTACCTTCTTATGACTGTTTCTGACTTTCACTTTGGGTTGTAGTATGCTGTCACTATGGCATTTTAAAGGTTTACAAGAGTGCAGAACACAGCATCCAGATGCATGGGGTAACTTTTTAAAAAGAGTTTGTCATCTAAGAAGACCTCTCATAAAACCCCAAAAAATTCCAGGCTTATCAAAATACTGTCAGAGGCAGCCAAGTTAATGTACAGACACTCATGGATGAAAAGGAACTGAAATTGAGGGTAACCATGCAAATACAGAAAGGCTGAACTTTTTCAATTGTTCCTTTACAAAAGGAACTCAGGGACTACTGCTCCATTTTAATTAGTGTAACACAGCAGTGGCAATTACCAAAGTGGAATTATCAGTGAATTGTGGTGAGCATGTGTGTGAGTGTGTGTGTGTGTGTGTGTGTGTGTGTGTGTGTGTGTGTGTGTGTGTGTGTGTGTGTGGAGGGGGGGGGGGGGGCAGGGGGGCGGCGGCGCGCACGCGCAAATGCGCACCCGTAAGGACGCGCGCACTCCCAGTTTGGGTGTGTAGATTTCTTTGAAAGGAGAAGTCATCATGGGCGGAATGGCTTCATAATACTTCCACTATATGACAAGTGATTATCTCTACTGATTTCATGGTAAGTTAACAAAACTTCCAACTGCAGAAGACTTAACATGGCTAAAATGACTGAGGACAACAAATGATGCAACTGTGAATTTGGACTGCCCTTTCTTCAACATCACACGACACAAGGAAGGTCCTACTGATATAAGCAATGTGATTTCAATAATTCACATGAGAGAGTACAAAGATGCAAATTAATAATTTGCCCACCAAGCAGCGGAGGAACACACACATAAAAGACTGTTGTGACTGGCAAGCTTTCGGAGCCGGTGGCTCCTCCTTCAGGCAGAAGGGTTCAAGGGCAAGGAAGAAGGGTGAAGGAAAAGGACTCGAGAGGTCTAGGAAAAGGGGTAGATTTTGGGAAAGTAACCCAGAACTGCGGGATAGGGGAGACTACCGTACGGGATGAGATGGAAAGACAGACAGACTGACTGGGGACTGCATTGGATGAGATTTGAAAACCTAAGAGCTTAAAGGTCAAAGGCAAAATAATATGTAAGACAGAGATTAGTGCTAAAACATTGTGCACGAATTAATAAAAGTGAAAAGCTAACTGCGCTGTATGTAACAAAGGTGGGAGGGGGACGGTGAAAATAAATGGGAAAGAAATGAAACATTTAGAAAACTAAACCAGAATGAAGCAAAGAGCATTTACAATGAAGAAAAGCTGAGACAGAAGAAATTAGCGTAAATTAAGGACAGGTGGGTGGCGAGAACCAAGGACATGTTAGAATGCAAGTTCCCACATGTGAAGTTCTGAGAAACTGGTGTCTGGGAGAAGAATCCAGATGGCGCATGTGGTGAAAGAAGTGCCGAGGTCACGAATGTCATGTTGTAGAACATGCTCTGCAACAGGATATTGCGAGCTGACACCGTACACCCCTCTGCTATACCGATTCATCCTAACTGATAATTTGGTGGTAGTCATGCCGATGTAGAAGGCTGAACAGTGTTTACATAACAGCCGGTATATGACAGATCATTTTCCAGTTGGCTCTCCCTTTGATAGTATATGTTTTGCCAGTTACAGGGCTACAGTGGTAGGAGGGTGCATAAGGCAAGACGGATCTCCGTGCACATCCCACTCCCACCACACACCTTGATTGTCACCATTGATGCCACCTCCCTTTATACCAACATCCCCGAGTACATGGTCTACCTGCTGCTGAATATTTCCTCAGTCAGTGCCCACCTGATTCCAAACCTGTGACATCCTTTCTACTCACCTTAACCAACTTTATACTTACCAACAACTAATTCACCTTTGAGGGGCAGATATACAAACAGATCAGGGGTACGGCCATGGGAACCAGGATGACTCCTTCTTATGCCAACCTTTTCATGGGTCGCTTGGAGGGGGCTTTCCTGGGTCCATAAGCCTTCAGGCCCTGGTTTGGTTTAGATACATTGATATCTTTACCATATTGACTCATGGTGAGACAAACCTGCAAAAATTCCTGCAATCTCTGAATACCTTCTACCAATTAAATTTCACATGGTCCTATTCTGAATCCCACGCCACTTTCCTTGATGTTGATCTCATCGTCACCGAAGGCCAGCTACACACTTCCGTCCACATTAAATCTACCAACATACAATAGTATTTATATTTTGACAGTTGCCATCCTTTCCATGTGAAACGTTCCCTCTCATACAGCCTCGGCATCCGAGGCAAACATATTTGTTTGGATGCAGACTCTTTACAGCAATACACCACCATTGTCACCTCAGCCTTCATTGCGTGCGCACAATTACCCCACCAGCCTAGTTAAAAAAAAAAAAAAACAGATTTCCCCGACCATGCAATCCTAGTACTGCCGATCCCTCCACAAAACAACTTTGAGCACACCATTGGTGACTCAGTTACTCAGTTTTATCCTGGTCTGGAATACATTAATCAGCTACTTCAACAGGACCACGACTTCCTAAAATCATGCCCTGAAATGAGAACCATTCTGTCTGAAATTTTGCCAACCATACCTAGAATAGCTTCCCATCATCCACCCAATCTCCGCAATTTTCTTGTCAGATTCCTTCACCCTTCTTCCTTCCCCTTGAACCCTTCTGCCTGAAGAAGGAGCCACTGGCTCCAAAAGGTTGCCCATCACAACAGTCTTTTATGTGTGTGTTCTCCCGCCACTTGGCGAGTAGATTTTTTATGCACCCAATTAATTAATTTTATCAATAATTGATTGTTTTCATTGTTAAATTAATAATTCGGGTGTTTGTAATGCACCTGCCTTTGTAATAGCCAATATAATTGAAAACTGCAGTTATTTGTACAGCGATTAAGTTAAGTTATTTTCATTATTCGGAGTTCTGAATCGAATCTGGGTTCATTGTGTGTGGATTTTTTGTTAAGTGCTCCTGGGGCTCATGCGGCAGAGAAAGACTGTCGTATGATGAAACCAAATCATTTCAAGTAGTAGGAGTGTAGGATGAAGTAAAGGGGGATTCTGTCCATAGTCTTGGAAGAGTATAGTCATGCTTGTGTAATTAATGAATTGTGACTTGAGTTGTGAATTCAATTCAGTCTGAAATGTGGAAAACAAGACCAGACAATCTTCCAGAACAGCTGAATAGTTCTTCCCCGTAAAAAGGAATTTTTAGAAAGAAATTCTGGAAAAAGTGGGGACTTCAGCCTGCTGAAGGTAAAAGCTCATGTCAGCAACGTTATGGTTAATCGAAACACATTTGGTTTGCCATTTTCTCACTTTATAAAGAAAGCAACAACCTGTCAGGAGCAGTAACAAGGGGACTAATGATGCGATATATCAAGTTCAAACAAGGACTGCTGTATCGAGATCAGCTGAACTTTCACGACGGTTTCAGAATATAACAGTCATTGATTGTTCTTGTAACTGATTCACTTTGCTAATGTATACCTTGACTCATTACAGATTCCTTAAGATGCTTCTTTTTGATGGAATACGCAGAATACAATGAATGAACGAACTACAATAATTCTACAATTTGCAGAACACTGCTCATTGAACAAAAACTACACTTACTTTTAGCAGGAAATATTTTTACAACCATGCCCATATTCCAATACTTTCTGAACTGCCACTGTCATGTGGTTCCTTACTAGGTAGCTTAAAACCAAGGTATTGTACAGAGAGAAATAGATTGTTATGACCAGTAGCTACAACAATTACCAATTATTTCCTGAATGATTTCGTATGCCTTCAGCTGCCATTCTCTTTATTTCATGTACTGTTGTATAATTTCGGCCTTACTCCATTTTCAAGTATCTAAAACAGAAGCATTATACCTTGGATACATTAATGACACTTATGATTTTGATTTAGGAACAACTATTTATCGTCCATGTTTCACTTCCATACATGGCTACACTCCATACAAATACTTTCAGAAAAGACTTCCTGACACTTAAATCTATACTCGATGCTAACAAATTTCTCTTCTTCAGAAACGCTTTCCTTGCCATTGCCAGTCTACATTTTATATCCTCTCTACTTCGACCATCATCAGTTATTTTGCTCCCAAAATAGCAAAACTCCTTTACTACTTTAAGTGTCTCATTTCCTAATCTAATTCCCTCAGCATCACCTGACTTAATTCGACTACATTCCATTATCCTCGTTTTGCTTTTGTTTATGTTCATCTTATATACTCCTCTCAAGACACTGTCCATTCCATTCAACTGCTCTTCCAAGTCCTTTGCTGTCTCTGACAGAATTACAATGTCGTCGGCGAACCTCAAAGTTTTTAATTCTTCTCCATAGATTTTAATACCTACTCCGAATTTTTCTTTTGTTTCCTTTACTGCTTGCTCAATATACAGATTGAATAACATCGGGGAGAGGCTACAACCCTGTCTTACTCCCTTCCCAACCACTGCTTCCCTTTCATGTCCCTAGACTCTTATAACTGCCATAAGGTTTCTGTACAAACCGTAAATAGCCTTTTGCTCCCTGTATTTTACCCCTGCCACCTTTAGAATTTCAAAGAGAGTATTCCAGTCAACATTGTCAAAAGCTTTCTCTAAGTCTATAAATGCTAGAAACATAGGTTTGCCTTTCCTTAATCTTTCTTCTAAGATAAGTCATACGGTCAGTATTGCCTCACGTGTTCCAGTATTTCTACAGAATCCAAACTGATCTTCGCCAAGATCGGCTTCTACTAGTTTTTCCATTCGTCTGTAAAGAATTCGTGTTAGTATTTTGCAGCTGTGGCTTATTAAACTGATAGTTCGGTAATTTTCACATCTGTCAACACCTGCTTTCTTTGGGATTGGAATTATTATATTCTTCTTGAAGTCTGGGGGTATTTCGCATGTTTCATACATCTTGCCCACCAGATGGTAGAGTTCCGTCAGGACTGGCTCTCCCAAGGCCGTCAGTAGTTCCAATGGAATGTTGTCTACTCCGGGGGCCTTGTTTCGACTCAGGTCTTTCAGTGCTCTGTCAAACTCTTCACGCAGTATCGTATCTCCCATTTCATCTTCATCTACATCCTCTTCCATTTCCATAATATTGTCCTGAAGTACATTGCACTTGTATAGACCCTCTATATACTCCTTCCATCTTTCTGGTTTCCCTTCTTTGCTTAGAACTGGGTTTCCATCTGAGCTCTTGATGTTCATACAAGTGGTTCTCCTATCTCCGAAGGTCTCTTTAATTTTCCTGTAGGCAGTATCTATCTGACCCCTAGTGAGATAAGCCTCTACATCCTTACATTTGTCCTCTAGCCATCCCTGCTTAGCCATTTTGCACTTCCTGTTGATATCATTTTTTGAGACCTTTGTATTCCTTTTTGCCTGCTTCATTTATTGCATTTTTATATTTTCTCCTTTCATCAATTAAATTCAATATTTCTTCTGTTACCCAAGAATTTCTACTAGCCCTCGTCTTTTTACCTACTTGATCCTCTGCTGCCTTCACTACTTCATCCCTCAAAGCTACCCATTCTTCTTCTACTGTATTTCTTTCCCCCATTCCTGTCAATTGTTCCCTTATGCTCTCCCTGAAACTCTGTACAACCTCTGGTTCTTTCAGTTTATCCAGGTCCCATCTCCTTAAATTCCCACCTTTTTGCAGTTTCTTCAGTTTTAATCTACAGGTCATAACCAACAGATTGTGGTCAGAGTCCACATCTGCCCCTGGAAATGTCTTACAATTTAAAACCTGGTTCCTAAATCTCTGTCTTACCATTATATAATCTATCTGATACCTTTTAGTATCTCCAGGGTTCTTCCATGTATACAACCTTCTTTCATGATTCTTAAACCAAGTGTTAGCTATGATTAAGATGTGCTCTGTGCAAAATTCTACCAGGCGGCTTCCGCTTTCATTTCTTAGCCCCAATCCATATCCACCTGCTACGTTTCCTTCTCTCCCTTTTCCTACACTCGAATTCCAGTCACCCATGACTATTAAATTTTCCACCTCCCTTCACTATCTGAATAATTTCTTTTATTTCATGATACATTTCTTCAATTTCTACGTCATCTGCAGAGCTAATTGGCATATAAACTTGTATTACTGCAGTAGGTGTGGGCTTCGTATCTATCTTGGCCACAATAATGCATTCACTATGCTGTTTGTAGTAGCTTACCCACATTCCTATTTTCCTATTCATTATTAAACCTACTCCTGCATTACCCCTATTTGATTTTGTGTTCATAACCCTGTATTCACCTGACCAGAAGTCTTGTTCCTCCTGCCACCGAACTTCACTAATTCCCATTATATCCAACTTTAACCTATCCATTTCCCTTTTTAAATGTACTAACCTACCTGCCCGATTAAGGGATCGGGCATTCCATGCTCCGATCCGTAGAACGCCAGTTTTCTTTCTCCTGATAACGACATCCTCTTGAGTAGCCCCCGCCCGAAGATCCGAATGGGGGACTATTTTACCTCCGGAATATTTTACCCAAGAGGACGCCATCATCATCTAATCATACAGTAAAGCTGCATGCCCTCGGGAAAAATTAAGGTCGTAGTTTCCCCTTGCTTTCAGCTGTTCGCAGTACCAGCACAGCAAGGCCGTTTTGGTTATTGTTACAAGGCCAGATCAGTCAATCATCCAGACTGTTGCCCCTGCAACTACTGAAAAGGCTGCTGCCCCTCTTCAGGAACCACATGTTTGTCTGGCCTCTCAACAGATAACCCTCCGTTGTGGTTGTACCTACGGTATGGCTATCTGTATCGCTGAGGCACGCAAGCCTCCCCACCAACGGCAAGGTCCGTGGTTCATAGGGGGGGGAGGGGGGGGGGGGGAAGCTGGTACACAGATTTTATATATAAAATCTACGACAGTACTCTAAAGAAACAATACTGAAAACTATGAGAGTCGAGTAAAAACTGCTCTTCGTTTGCGTGATGTTTCGCATTACAGTCATAGCGATAATTTTACATTCTATGGCTCTGTAATGCTTTGTCATGGAACTGGTACAATGTTGTCAAGGACTTTCACATTTCGCAGGTCTTTTAAAATTCTGTTTGACAATTTCTACCATCACAGCCATGATTTTTCCTTTCTGTAACTTACGTAATATTTAAAGCGATCCATCTATATTAAGTATTTTGTGGTTGGTGTCTTAAGTGTGCAGCAAATGTGGATGGGTTATAGTCATTTATTGTCATGTGGTCCTTTCCTTTCTGTTTGTCCAAAATAAAATTTTGGGCATTCTTCACAGGTAATTTTGTAGATTCCTAATAGCGAAAACAGTTCTCGTTTTTGTGGCATGTGTCTCAATAAACGTTGTAGATTGTTAGTGCTTCTGTAGCTGGTGTGTAATTTTGTATTCTTGAAACATCGAGTAATTTTGTTGGAAATAATACCTAGATATGGCCACACAAGAACTTTATTTTTCTGTGGTTCATTTGTGTCTCTAGTTAAAGTTATTTCATCTAAGGGACTGCCATTTACTTGAGTAGTTTTCTTTTTGAATAATGTGTCCACTAAATTTTTTTAGGATAATCATTGCTTACAGCTACATTTTGGGTAAGGTCTAGTTCTTCCTCTTTTTTTCCCCCTCCTTTTTCCAGTGGTAAGTTGTATAGTCAATGTAATCTAGAATGAAAATATTCGAGCTCGTGTGCTCTCAGGTGTCATGACTGGTTGTGGATAATTATGTATTATCACCGGTTTATGAAAAATACTGAATGTGTGTTCAGATTTTTTTTTCGAAATTTTTAAATCCAAAAAGTTTATGTTCATCTTTTTTTCTGTTCCCATAGTGAAATTAATTTTTGGATGCACACTATTGACTTGTGAATGCACGACATTACTCACATCTATTGTGCCATCAAACAGGATTAAAATGTCATCAGCATATGTATAGTAATAAAGGATTTTTTTGGCTCTTTCATTGCACTTGTTAAAAAATTTTTCTTCTAAAGTGTTAATGAAAATATTTTCGTAATTTTACAAATAAAGTGGTTTTGCTTATGATTGCAAAAATAATACAAATATAAGTGAAACGAGAAAGTAGGATCAATATAAGAGCAAAGGACAGTAATATTATATGTCAGATAAATAATAAGCTTCAAGAACATAATGCAACTAGTGTAAGGGGATATAGAGGGTGTTACAAAAAGGTACGGCCAAACTTCCAGGAAACATTCCTCACACACAAAGGAAGAAAATATGTTATGTGGACATGTGTCCGGAAACGCTTACTTTCCATGTTAGAGCTCATTTTATTACTTCTCTTCAAATCACAATCATGGAATGGAAACACACAGCAACAGAACGTACCAACGTGACTTCAAACACTTTGTTACAGGAAATGTTCAAAATGTCCTCCGTTAGCAAGGATACATGCATCCACCCTCCGTCGCATGGAATCCCTGATGCGCTGATGCAGCCCTGGAGAATGGCATATTGTATCACAGCCATCCACAATACGAGCATGAAGAGTCTCTACATTTGGTACTGGGGTTGCGTAGACAAGAGCTTTCAAATGCCCCCATAAATGAAAGTCAAGAGGGTTGAAGTCAAGAGAGCGTGGAGGCCACGGAATTGGTCCGCCTCTACCAATCCATCGGTCACCGAATCTGTTGTTGAGAAGTGTACGAACACTTCGACTGAAATGTGCAGGAGCTCCATCGTGCATGAACCACATGTTATGTTGTACTTGTAAAGGCACATGTTCTAGCAGCACAGGTAGAGTATCCCGTATGAAATCATGATAACGTGCTCCATTGAGTGTAGGTGGAAGAACATGGGGACCAATCAAGACATCACAACAATGCCTGCCCAAACGTTCACAGAAAATCTGTGTTGATGACGTGATTGCACAATTGCGTGCAGATTCTCGTCAGCCCACACATGTTGATTGTGATAATTTACAATTTGATCACGTTGGAATGACGAAACTAAAATGAGCTCTAACATGGAAATTAAGCGTTTCCGAACACATGTCCACATAACATCTTTTCTTTATTTGTGTGTGAGGAATGTTTCCTAAAAGTTTGGCCGTACCTTTTTGTAACACCCTGTACATTGATGATTATGTCGGAAGAAGACTACAACACGAAAGTATTACAATTTTTCGACCAAAATAATATCAAAATTATCGGCTGGGATCCAACCAACAAATTTAATGCACAGCTAAAGAAATCACTGAAAAGATGTAACGTCATATTAACAGAAAAAGATATAAAAGATCCCATAATAATGAATCTAACGTTACCATCATCCTGTGCCCAGCCAAAGATAAATAAAGAACAAATCCCAATTTGTCCTGTTGTTAACATAGTAAACAGCCCAGCACATGCAGCCAGTCAAAAACTCGAACATATATGTGAGAAAGAATACACTACAAAAAGTTGTTATGGTATTGTCAATAAAATTAAAAATATAAAAATACCAGAAAATGGAGCACTCCTATCATCTGATATATCTAACATGTATACAAGAATTCCAGTAACAGAAACTTTAGAAATCATTTAAAACTTTCTCAAATATAAGAAAATCATTCAAGTAGAAGTTTGTGAAATAACAGGACTTCTACAATTCATTATTTCGTACAATTGTTTCTCACTTCAGAAAAAAATTTATCTCCAAAAAGATGGGGTAGCAATGGGCTCATGCCTAGCAGGTACATTCGCTGATATTTATGTTAACAATATAGGAGAATTTTTTTTTAACACGTTCGCTCAAAGCAGCCAAAATATCCTTTATTACTATACATATGTCAATGACATTTTAATCCTATTCAATGACAAAATAGATGAGAGTAACGACGTGCATTCACAATCCAACAGTTTGCATCAGAAAATTAATTTCACTGTAGAAACAGAAAAAAACTGAAAAAGAAAAAAAAGAAAAAATTGAGAAAGAACTAGATATCCTCCAAAACGAAGTTATAAACAAAGGTTATCCTAAAAACTTACAAGTGAACATCCCCATCGCACCCCCCTCAGATTTAGTTATAAGTTGGCACAGTGGATAGGCCTTGAAAAACTGAACACAGATCAACCGAGAAAACAGGAAGAAGTTGTGTAGAACTATGAAAAAATAAGCAAAATATACAAACTGGGTCGTCCATGCCTAAGATAGGCAATATTAAGGCCAACATGAGCCGAGGAGCGCCGTGGTTAGCGATAACAGCTGTGGAACGAGAGGTCTTTAGTTCGAATCTGCCCTCGGCTGAAAATTTCGCTTTCTTTATTTTCGCAAAGTTATGATCTGTCCGTTCGTTCATTGACGTCTCTGTTCACTGTAATAAGTTTAGTGTCCGTGTTTTGCGACAGCACCGCAAAACTGTGCAATTAGTTGACGAAAGGACGTGTCTCTCCAATGGGAACCGAAAACATTTGATCGCAAAGTCATAGGTCAACCGATTCCTCCACAGGAAAACACGTCTGATATATTCTATACGACACTGGTGACAGCATGTGCGTCACATGACAGGAATATGTTGTCGACCCACCTAACTAGTACACTTGGCGAATGGGTAAAAAGATTCTTCTACCTTGCCCGATTTAGGTTTTCTTGTGGATGTAATAATCACTCCAAAAAAAGTGATGAAAACATAAGGGTTTGTCACATAAACTGAAAATAAAAAGTTAAAATTTTCGGTCGAGGGAAGATTTGAACCAAAGACCTCTAGTTCCGCAGCTGTTCACGCTAACCACGGGACCACGGCTCTCCTCGTCTCACACTGCCCTTAATATTGCCTATATTGCACATGGACGACCCAGTTTGTATATTTTGCTTATTTTTTCATAGTTCCACACAACTTCTTCCTGTTTTCTCGATCGATCTGTGTTCAGTTTTTCAAGGCCTATCCACTGTGCCAACTTATAACTAAATCTGAGGGGGGTGCGATGGGGAGGTTCCCTTGTTAGTGGACACATTATTCAAAAAGAAAACTAGTCAAACACATACCAATTCCATAGATGAAATAACCTTAACCAGAGACACAAATGAACCACAGAAAAATAAAGTTCTTGTGTGGCCACATCTAGGTTTATTTCTGACAAAATTACTCGATGTTTCAACAATAGAAAATTATACACCAGCAACAGAAGCACTAACAATTTACAATGATTATTGAGACACATACCACAGAAACCAGAACAGTTTTCAAAATTAAGAATCTACAAAATTAACTGTGAAGAATGTCCAAAATTTTATACTGGACAGACAGGAAGGAAAGTTAGTACAAGATTTTAAAAACACACGACGATAACTCATTCACATTTGCTACACAGTTAATATACTAACCACAAAATTCTTAATCTACATGTGTCACTTCAAATGTTACATGGGTTACAGAAAGAAAAAATCATGGATGTAATGGTAGAAATTGAAATATATATCCATCCAGAAGATTAAGCAGAAACAATTTTAAATGAGCAAAAAGACCTGCGAAATGGGAAATTCCTAGACAACGGTGCTTCTACGATGAAGCATTACAGAACCATAGCGTGTAAAATTATCACCATACTCTTCAATAAATATGACTGTAATGAGAAATATCATGCAACCATAAAGCAGTTTTTACTTGACTCTCATAGTTTTCAGTACTGTTTCATTACAGTACTATGATAGGTTTTATATATAAGATCTGAGCAACAACTATTCTAAAGGATGTGCTCCCACAGTAAAAGAACAAATATTTAGAAGTTATTTTAAAGAAATTACATGCAGTCATATTCACACAAATGATGAACGGTAATTAAATATAATTGAGAACAGAAGCATATGCACGTTAATTAACAAATTTCTATGAAATAATTATAATCTTCGCAATGTTAAGTATGTTAAAACATTGACATCATAGGTAAGAGCTTTCCAATGCTCGAAAGTAACATGCTCCTAAAATAGAGTAAAACCTCTCTAATTTATTTTATGAGCATAACATGGAGTCACAGTAGCAATGACATACATGGCATAATTTACTGTTAAAAGATCACCCACAAATCAACTTACAATGTGCCTAGTATATCTACAGATGTGACTTGTTCCTAAACAAAAACCACAAATGTTACTAATGTATCTAATATATAATGCTTCTGTTTCAGATACTTAAAAATGGTGTAAGGCCGAAATTGAACAATAGCATATGAAATAAAGAGAATGGCAGTTGGAGCAATCACAAAATCAATCAAAAAATTCATCACAGCTGCAGACCCTACTGCACTGAAAAAATTAACTGCCCCTTACCTGTCTGTAAGGCCGAAATTGTACAATAGTATATGAAATAAAGAGAATGGCAGTTGGAGCAATCACGAAATCATTCAAAAAATTCATCACAGCTGCAGACCCTACTGCACTGAAAAAATTAACTGCTCCTTACCTGTCTGTAACACATCTGTGGATGTTCACGAGCATAGCAGAAAAGTATGTTGACCATGGCATCTTGTATCATCTGCTTACGGAAGAAGTCAACACCGGGGAATGTGCGCACAACATCCTGTCTGATAAGCGCTCGCAGCTCCTTGTCACAGAAGTACTGGTGCCATATACTCTGGAAACCGAGGGCCACAAGACTGGGATTAGTTTACAGTAAACATTAAAATTCTTATTATACCATACAGTGTGAGGTATGCTCAAGGTATAAATGTACAAATGTTGTGTCGAAACGTAACATTCCAATTAAAAACTCCGCTAACACACAATTCGAATATCCGCGGCTCCTTAGGTTGTATTGTGTGCAGATGAGGTCAATTTGTTGACATCGATTGTAGGCAATTGGATGATAGTATAGTGGAGCCAGTGAGAATCGCTGAATCTAACGATTTCTTTTGGTGGAAGATACGAACTGGCTACAAGTGTTAATGATATGGAGAGACGGAAGAAAATTAGGTGTGCTGACTGACCAACTTGTGGTCTAGTCCAAGGCCTAGGCTAGGTTGGAATTTGAGAAATCTGATTACGATCTAACGAACCTCAACACGAAAATACGAGTCCCATAATAGAGTTATGAGATATACATTCATTGTTGCAATAATCTGCTTATTTATCTCCTTTTGTTCATCCAAAAGTCACAACGATACAGGAACTGTCATGGCAACACAATGAAACTCTAGGGCTCAGAATATAGATATAAATATAATACATAAGTGTGCTCTATAAGGATTTTCTGTAAATGCTTTTCTTTCGCTCTTTCCTTTGTTTCCAACTTCTCTCACTGACAGTGCTCCAGTCACATGTCTGACCGAAAATGGTATAGTTTTGCTTTTGTTCGCAAGTTTGAGCATGTACATAATGTCACCTGTTTTATTTTCTGTTGTCGGTTTGTTGTATATACCAACATCTAGTTGTATGACTTATTCACAACTTAGCCAAAAATTGTGATCATGTGGTTAAAATTTAACCTAATAGTACAAAATATCAGCTAACTTTATTTAAAAACATGTGAAATTATGAAAGAACATTGTGACGGGTTACCAAAAACCTACTCATTATTTCTTGTGTTCAGTTCCCACTGCTCATCATGTGAGTTATTACCAACATCAACACACAATGCAACATCTGCAAAAACTGTGGAAGCACTTCTCCCAAATATGCGTGTTCTTTCAGAGTAAGAAACATTAATTCTTGGAACACACATCTTGTAGCTTCTTGGACAGTTGTGAGCATCAGCAACTTAAGGGGTCAAATTTCTGATTATTTGGCAAAATACTCGCAGTCAAAACACAGTAATCCGTATTGTTCTGTTTCTCTTGCTACAACAAAGGGCTAATCTTATGCCACATGCACTGATAAATATGGAACATGACATTGGCCTGTGGCCTAATTGTGAATTGGAGTTTTCATTGTACAAAGGGTCGTATCACAGATATGTTGGACATCATTCACAAGGAATTGTGAAGAAGTTCTTAAATTTTTCCTTCTGTGATTTGGAATGGTTAATGACAAACTAGCTCTAGGTATGTGTCAGGCATTTCTTTAGTAATTACTTCCTGTTACAAAAAACAGAGAGAGAAAGAGAGAGAGAGAGAGAGAGAGAGAGAGAGAGAGCTGATAATGCTCTTACTTGTACTGGGAATGGCATACCATTTGCAAATATAATAAAGATATTTAACCATACTTATCTTACTTAAATGTGTCTAATAAATATTTAAGTTCGAGTTTCCACCCACAACTTCTTTTTTATCCTCTGAAAGCATGTGTTTTCATAATGTGCAGTGCAGATACTGTTGTAGCCGGAGGCAATTAAATTCAGAATGTCTTCTGTGAAGTTTGGAGAGTAGAAGTGAGGTATTCACAGAAGTGAAGCTGTGAGGGCGAGCTGCAGGTCATGCTCAGATAGCTCACTCAGTAAGAGCATTCTCCATGAACGGCAAGATTCTCGGTTCGAGTTCCAGTATGGCACACAGTTTTATTCTGCCAGGAAGTTTCAAAATGTGCTCTCTCTGCTGCAGAGTGCAAAATTTGTTCAGGACATATGAAGTGGCCATACGTAGTGCTTCATCTTTTACTGCAAATTGTATAGGGTTATGTGACACAATCTATAACCACATAGCAGTTTTCAGCTGATACTTTCACTGAGCGAGGTGGTGCAGTGGCTAACACACTGGACTCGCATTCGGGAGGACGACGGTTCAATCCCGCATCGGGCCATCCTTATTTAGGTTTTCCGTGATTTCCCTAAATCGCTCCAGGCAAATGCCGGGATGTTTCCTTTGAAAGGGCACGGCCGACTTCCTTCCCCGTCCTTCCCTAATCTGATGAGACCGATGACCTCGCTGTCTGGTCTCCTTCCCCAAACAACCAACCAACCAGCTGATACTTTCAAAAATTAAGAGTTAAGCCTCGGACACTGGAAGGACACATTATTTACAAACACATTGTTCACCATATACTGCTTAAGAATTATGCTTTCTAAGGATGCTAACTGGTTACTATTAAAAGTGGGCTGTCGTGTTTGGGTCATGAAGAAAGCAAAAGAATATGCTATACACATCAACCACTTTAAAAAAAATTAATATTGCAGTCTCAGCTAACACAAATGGTATCATTACCAGATTTGACTTTGTAGGATGTCATGAACAGATGATGCGCTTAACAAAAATAGAAGTGGCAGATCTGTAAAATAATACAAAGCTCAACTACAAAATCAAACTAACTTCTACAGACCGCACCATGTACTTTAATACTTCACATAGCAACTCCACAATTTTTGACTGGACAGGCCAAGAGGGGCGCTCACAATGTGCTCCCAGTAGTTAACAGATTTGTACAATTAACTATGAAGTCAGTAGCCCCCAAACCACCAAATAACATTAACTTTTGGTGCAAGCAAGCTGGACAACCACTAAAGTGGGTAAATGACACCTGCCACAGATGTGATCCTCAAATAGACAAGCAGGTCACTGGAAGTCTGTGTACACCAGACACCCAGTATGAACCAAAGCTTAAATCAAATTGGAGACAGGATGTGGGAACACATACGCAGATGGATGGGGGAGGGGGGGTAGGGATCATAAAAAACTTCAAAGATTTTGTTACAGCAACTGCAGTATTCATTTAACAACTTGCAATGGTATAGAATTCAGCCGAGTTAAATTTTGGCATATTCTCATACACAGTAGGGGTGCGAAAAATCTCTAGATTAGAACTTGTTCCATAGATCATGAATACGACACTTCGTAATGATGTGGAACGTGTAAGGTAATAAAAGGTGTCTATACAAGAAATTACATTACACAAGAAATGATATTACATTACACAAAATATTACATGACACTTAATATTCTTAATTTTTTAATTAATTTTTTTTTGGTGGGGGTGGGATGGGGGGGGGGGGGTAGGGAAAAAAATTTTGGATGTGCTGGGTATCAATCCCAGCACCTATGGCATGCTAAGCGAGTGCTCTACCACCTGAGCTACGCACCCCTCTGCATCCTTGTAGTCTATAAATGAGTAAGTGTGGGTACAACTAATTTTATTATAATTTTAATTACAACGAAATGTGACACAAGTAGCCCAAAAAACTTATTTACAAATAAATGACATCCTATGTCTGTTCTAATATCTGTTTTGTATTGTCATTATTTGTTCGAGGTACTCCTTAAATGATGTGTGGCAGTTCGAGTTCTGTCATCAGACATCCCTACATCTCAGTGAGTGCTGCATGGAGCTACCAAAGCAGTATGGAGTGGCAAGAAGGACCTCAGAGTAGTCTATTCCTATGCAAAACCATGGATGAGAAAGATACAACGTTAACGAAGAAAAAAAATTAAATTAATCATGCAAGACCATGGATAAGAAAGATACAACATTAACAAAGAAAAAAAATTAAATTAATCATGCAAGACCATGGATAAGAAAGATACAACGTTAACAAAGAAAAAAAAATTAAATTAATCATGCAAGACCTAAGTCAGTATGAGCTTAGCTACTGCTCAAACCAGATGTTTGTGCTCACATATATGTATTAAAGGTTCATTAATATTTGGAAACAGGAGCACTATTAATTCAGTAATAGTTAGAAGATGAGAAAACATTATATCATTATTTAAAAAAGGTAAATTTCACAACTGAAAAGGTTGAAAAGCAAAGCTGCAGCAGACAGAGACATAAGAAAAGAAAGGAGGAAATGTTTGAGTTCTATAGATATTAGATGTTTGCTGGTTTTGAAAATTTGGAAAGTAGAAGAGTGATATCAAAAACAAATACCCACTATATAGTTTCGACCCAAATGATCAGAAACAGCTTTCTAAATGATGTATTTCTTTTAATTAGTACAAATTTTAACTCTTCAAGTGTTTTGCAATTGTCCTACGCCCATTTTATAACTTTCTTTTTGGACATATCACCTGGTATAAGTAGTCCAAAGTGTCAATGGCACCATTTGTATAACCCGAGGCTGACAAATAATTTCAAGACGGACACTGAAATCACTAAAGGTGCATTTAAACAAGCCATATTTTTCTGTGATATTTGGCCACAATAGAGTTGCTGCCAACACTACTGCAATGTGACTGCTACAGACGGCAATTTTGTGATATGGTCGGGCAACATTGGTAATGTTGACAAACTTGTTCCAGTCTAGGATAATACTGGGTTATTGAGGAGGAGGGGGGCACTCCTTTGTAGCTGATTTTTGGGAGCAGTGGGAGGATCAGCTACAAAAGAGAGCCTCCATCATCACACACTATCACCCTGGACTGGAACTACATCATTCTCCAGTACTCTGATGATCTCTCATTGAGCCCCGAAATGAGGAACATTCTACTCAAGATATTTCCCACCCCTCCCAAAGTGTTGTTCTTTTGTCCAGCCAACCTACACAACATTTTAGTCCATCCCTACACCACTCCCACTCCCAACCCCTTGCTGCATGGATCACATCCCTGAGGCAGATGAAAGGGGGCAAGAGCTGCCCAATCCATCCATCTAGCACTTCCCACTCCAATCCTGTCACCAGCGTATCCTACCCCATCAGAGGCTGGGCCATCTGCGAAAGTAGCCGTATCACATATGTCAGTACAACTACTGAACCAGCTGTGCACAACAATGAATGACCACTGCCAACTGTTTCCGAGAACAGAGTTGATTACCCAGTGGTACAACATGAAGATCAATTTCAATGGCTGCTTCACAGCCCAGGACATCAGGATCCTTCCTGTAACACCAGCTTCTCCAAACTATAAAGATGGGAATTACCCTTGCGACACATCTTCTGCTTCCATAATCGTCCTGGCCTCAACCTAAGGTAATCACAGTCTCAACACTCTCCACCCAAGAGTTTGCCATTCTTCTATCCTGTCACCCTCTCCTAACACACTTCCCAATGTTGCCTTCTGCATGCACCAATCCCCACCAGCCACAACAATTTAGCATTACATACCTAGGCCATATACTTGGCACTATCTCCATCCCACATTCCTGGTTGTTGGCAAAGCAGCTGCCTCCTTCCGGCCATCCCAGCTCCTCTCCCAGCTACCTACCCCCCCCCCCCCCCCCCCCCCCCAGAACTGGCACCATCTAGGGGCATAGGCAGGGTGTGCATGCACACATGTACATATTCTACTCAAGCTCAAGAAAGGATAACTCCAAAAGTTATCAAGTTTTCTTTCTTTTGTGTAAGCCTATTGAAGTGATCTCTTCAAATCCAAAAGTATTTACATTACGAGGACTTTCCAAAATCTGCCTTAATAAAATCCTTCAGTCCATTTACAAAAATATTCTATACTTCTGGTACCAAAAGGCTCACTGATGAATAATGCCCTTTAAATGAGGTACATTGCACTTCCGTACAAATCACGAGTAGCTAAAAACTGAAGGGTGATTGCCAACCGGGTTGTGACTGGTATGTACTCTTCCACATTTCTATAATATTTAGAAATTCTCACACCGATTGCTTGTACAAGATTTTTGAAATCATGTTTCAACATTCTGGTAAAATTCTGGAAAAGGTACATTTGCAGCATCAATTCATGAGTTCATTTTCTGAAGCTTTCCACTTACTTAAAAAGGACCCAAATTTTCTTATTCATTCTAAAGCTATTTCTTATGTGATGTAAAAACAGAAGATCACACTAACTTTCACTAACTCACATTCATCGATTTTGTGGCATTAGTGTGGCCCCATGTAAACACTTCTGGTCTGGAACTGTATTGCCACAATCATTGCCTGACAATTGTGTCTGATGATGATACAGTATGAGTGGCAGTCAAATGAAAACTGATTACGCACCACAACAGGACCACAGAATGGTTCCATTCAAAACTAATCACCACACACATTAAGGCATTTATACCACTGGGAAACAAGACGATCGATTCCCATTTTGCAGAACGTGAGTAGCCACTGACAGATCCACAACTGCAACTGCCCTTGCACTTCCTCACCTCAATGAAACTGATGTCTACTGTGTCTTTCTTTAGGTCGCCAAAGATACGAAAATCACACGGCAAAGGTCTGGGCTGTATGAAGGATGTTGGAATGCTCCCCAACCAAATAGCTGAAGTTTAGCCTTCGTCTGATTGGCAGTTCGTGGATGGGTGTTATTGCACAACAGGACGATTCTGCACAACAGCATTACAACAACAAATGGTAAAGCCAACAGTGAGAACACCTCACGTCTTCCCCACCAAAGAAATCCAAAGGTGTCTGCACAAGTCACGACATCCTCCTTCGAATGCAGGGACCCTCTGTTTGTAGAGGCCCCAAGGTGTCAAATCACAATCAATGCATAGCACTATAAAGACAATTTGCAGAAACTGTGATACACCATAAAGTCGAAAGGCCAAGGAATATTGTCTGGTGGAAGCACCCTGTTACATAATAACACATGCCCCCACATTGCCAACTGGACAAAAGCTACAAATCAGCAATTTGGCTGGGAAACATTGCAACATCTACAAAACATCCTCCATGCAACTCAGATCCATCACCATGTGATTTTCAAATACTTGATGATCTCAAGAATGACATCTGTGAACATCAGTTTCAGTCAGACGAGGAAGTGGAAAGGTGCAAGAGTGGGAGTGGTTGCAGATCTGTCAGCAGTCGGCTTTGTTCTAAGAAATAGGAAATGATCATCTCATCTGCCAGTGGGAGAAATGTCTTCACACAATACACTAAACAGATACAGAAGGATGTATGTTGCAGAATTTACTGGGAGATGAAGAAGCTTGCACAGGATAGAGTAGCATGGAGAGCTGCATCAAACCAGTCTCTAGACTGAAGACCACAACAACAACAACAACAACAACAACAGCCCCTTATGCAAGTGGTTGCAATTCATGGAGCCACATTGTCACTGGATAACACTGCCTGGATATACTGTCAGCAAATTGCAGCTTTTATGGCCAGTGTAAATATACCTTGAGGCAGTATAGCTAATGTGTACACACGAAACACTTTCCTCCACGTGCAGAAAAAGAACTGGTGTAAGCATACGAGGTTAATACATAACGAAATAACTTCCATCGTACACAAGTGAGCTGTTGAGAGTAAATACTACAGGGAAAGGCAGAGATTGCAACGCAATCGAGAAATAATTGACGATGTCCGTATACGTTTTACTGCGAGATGAATAAGTCGGCACAGGAGACAAAGTCTCAGTAAGCTGCACCCAAACTGGTAAGAAAACTAACGGGGGAGGCAGCGAAAAAAAGTTGTACACCATTACGCATTTCAGCACTTATACCTCGGAGCTCTGAGACAGTGGGTCGTCGCGAACGAGCAGGTCGTTGTCCTTCCAGGGGTCGGCGGCCAGCTTGGCACAGAGGCGCGCGTAGTGCTGGCGCGAGCGCCGGAGCTCCCCCAGCCAGGCCTCCCCGTGCGGCGGGGCGCCGCCGGTCGGCAGCACGCCGAGCAGCGCCCGCCAGCAGACGCTGCGGAAGCGCGAGGCACGCAGGGAGCCCAGCACCGCGCGCCGCCGCAGCTCCTCCAGGCCCGGGTCGTCCCGGTGGCACAGTGCCGCCCACTCCTCCCTGCGGACACGCCGCACCGTGGTACAGTACGTCACTCCAACCTCCAGATCGCTCCAGTCGAACAAAATACGAGCTTGCCAAGTATTGTACCAGTTTTGTGATTGCACTCCGGACTTGGAACACTTAGGATTAAACACATCATTCTGAAAAGCCCACTATAGATAAGGTAAGTTCTGGAGTGCTCCACAGAGTATTACAGAGCTACTACACTGTCTACGATATAAACAGAGTACATCTTAAGTTAGGGGATAAACGTCAAGAGGGTGATTCCAGAAAAGAAAAGAAGCAAGATGGTTTTTATGTCCACAACTAAGTTTGCAAGAAAGCAATTAAAACTGATATATTACAAAGCATTACATTACATTACATGTGTCCATCCAATGATACTTTACAAAACACCAGCATTTTCCCCACGGCTTCGCCCACAACACACACATTGAACGCCCCTCAGTTTTTATTTAACTAATTATATCTGCCAATTGTGATGGCATTGATGAACAACATCATTCCCTGTGTTGTAAGCTGCACGATTTCAGTCATGTCAAACCACAGTGGTCTGGTTTTCATTCTAGAAGCAAGCAGAGATGGTTATCACCTCTGTAGCTTCACAGGGCCTCTCGATCATCTTCACTTGCTGAAGCTACAGGGCCACTCAGCCTGACAGGCAGCACCACGACTCTCAAAACCTTTGCAACCATTTTTCGACACTTATGAAAGTGTGGAACAACCTGGGAGTCTGCACTCACACACCACTTCTGGAATGACAGATCCTACAGGATATTTAGACCAGCTCCAGTACAACCTTCTAGTGCAGGACCTATCGGCACGGAGTAAGCCAAAGGATGGTTTTACATATGTTGTGTGAAAGCTAATATTGTCTCTCTCACCTGCAATGTGGGCAGGGATTATCGGCAGTGGCTTTTCCTCCACGAGAAAGGTGTATTTCTTGTTGTTGCATTAAAACCACTATCATCAGTGTTTATCAATAAAGTGGCTTTTGGTAGAGATGGCTTCATAAATCTTGACAAACTGGGCTACAAAAAATCCTCAGGCAACAGCTGTATTGGCAAATCAGTAGTGATAAAACATTAATGTTAGGGGTCACAGATTATTGGCAAACCTATTTGGACCATTTGTTTCACCACAATGCCTTGTGGACATATGCATGAGTACCTGCCTCTTTCACTGGATAATGTGCTTTTGACAATATGGCATGGAACACTGAGTCACTTCTGTATCACTGTCAAGAGCTCAGCATCATCTCCTTATGTCGTCCATCTTAGACTTTGGTTTAAAAATTGCAACTGTTTATGACATAAGAAAATGAACTGAAACAATTATCTTTGTCAGTCACTTTTTTTCCCCCCCCAGTTCATGTTTTGAGGACTTACAGCCCGACACGCCAAGGGACCACTGGATCGAATTTCGTTTGCTGGATTCCGTCAGTTGTCTGTTTTGAACATCATTTCAAAGATATTCTAGCAAAAAGAATCCTCAAGTTTGTTACAAAGATACATTTTCATCATCAGATGGCACAGAAATATGAAACAGTGACACAAACAGTCCAGACATTGCACCGATGAAATATTTCTATGATGAGGTCACGAAAATAATCAGACAGAACGTGAGACACAGTTCTATCAAATAATGAAAGACTTTTCTCAATACTGCAGTAATGGGTGGGGAGGGGGGAATTGATTACTGTAGTGGAGCACGATAAAAGGTACACCGGTCCATTACAATCTACCTGACATAACAGTGCCGAATAAAGCTTCGCTACATGGTTGGCAAAGATACTCCACATGCCAATGGTTGCTTGGGGACAGAACCCTGTGGGAGGAAACAAACTCATCATGCAAGTCAATTTACAGAACACAGAGTCCAAAACCCAAGCGAGATGAACAAGGGACGAACTCGGCACGGAGCTGGCGCGGACAGCTAGCGGCTAAACACATCTGCTAGTGTGTCTGTCCATACTCAAAGTTGCATGCTCCTTCCATGGCAGCTTTCCACACTATCCCACTGTATTACTCACCCCAGCTTGTCCGCCTCAACCATGATGTTTGCTGGTTGGGATTCTAAAAATAGGTCCTCATTTGTGGGACATTCTGATGCGACAGTAACTCAATGTCAGACTGCACACGAACATAAGCACAGACACATTCATCATCAAGATTCTTGTCAACCACATCTCACCATCATAACAGAGAATTGCTGAATTGTGCACCAAGCGTATATCACCACCATATCTGCACCTGCCATAAGTGAATAGGTAAAGGACTCCCTGTGACATTCTAAGTCATTCCACACCACCGGCAGAGGCTAGCAGCAGCCAGAGTAGGGAAATATCATGCCACACTTAGGTGTCAGCACCACAACACGAATGACTGCATTTGGTGTGATGCCACAACCAGGAAGCACGGACTGCTGGCGAGCGTGTTCTTGCATTCAGCAATGAATTGCAGTTCTGAAGTATCCCTGATGACCACTGCCACCGAGCATGGCAACAACCCATGGACAGGTCACTTTCTTCCGATGTTTTGGAAGGGAACAGCAGCGTTACACCTGGCAGCACGGCACGGGCAGCCACTGGGCATGACTTCAGGTAACGATTGGTGAATGACTGAGGGAACTCTGAAGGCACAACAGTGTGTCACGGACATCCTTCTTCTTCACAAGTTACCTCTCATGTGACAGCATTGTAGTGACGTTTTTCAACACAACAATGCACACCCTCACATAGCACCTGTCTCTATGAACTACCTGCGCAATGCTGATTTACCTTGTGGTTAGAAGGATCCTCACATCTGTCCTGATAGAATACATGTGGAACAAGCTAAGATGTCAACTCCATCCCAGTGCCAGTATCCACGATATTAAGAACCTGTTATAGCAGCTGTGGGCTAACTTACCTCACAAGAAGCTACAACAGCTTTATAACATCCTTTCCAACTGAATTAGTACATTCTTCTACTGCAGGTGGGGGTACAACATTACACTGGTAAGTGGGTTCATACTTTTTAAGTTCTTAGTAAATTAGACTAGATTTTCTAACCACTGAAACACCACCATACAGCCTCTCAGCCCACAAAGTTCCATTTAATTTCCTCCTCCCTTTCTGGGTGTTTCACTTTTTTGTCAGGCATTGTATTTTCGGGCTGATTGACTATTTCCGTAGCATCTGTAGCAGAGTCAGTACCTAAAACTAGCTAGGCATTGCCTGAGAAATTAGTCAGAGCAGTTTTCATTCTTTCTTTTTTAACTTTCATTCCCCATTTCCCTTTTATTTGTGAAGATGTTAATAATTTTATCTTTTCCTTCCTTAAGAAGGCACATTGTGTGCTATTGGATTTTAAGTCCTTGCAGATACTCTGAAGCAGACACGATGTTTTGATCAAGGGTGATCCTGTGGTTGCATTTACAGAAACAGAAATTTGAATTAGTGCAGATTACCTAATTCTGCATCAAAGCATCAAGTCTTAGATCTATATCTGTATTCCATAAGCAACCACACAGTGCATGGCAGAGGATGCATTGTGTACCACAAATACTCATTTTTAGACAACATCGTCGTGTGGAGATAACAGCGATTAATTTACTTATAATCAATTATTCAAAATGACAGTCACAATCACATTATTTATTTTGACGCCAACCGGTTTCAACCTGTGATAGGGTCATCTTCTGGGCAGTTTTCACCATTTTGTCGCTCGCTGGAGTCATCACCCTGCCTGTGCACGGTTGGTAACTATAGTAACTCCAGCGAGTGACCAAATGGTGTAAATTGCCCTGAAGATGACCCAATTGTGGGTTGAAACTGGTTGGCGGCAAAATAAATAATGCGATTATGAGCGTCATTTTGAATAATTTATTACAAATACTCATGTTCCCCGTTTCTGTTCTTCTGGCAGAGGGTACAAGTCCCCATTACGTCTGATTTTACCATTAACGCTATGTGATATGTACTTGTGCATCTGAGAAAGTAATTTCACTGTCACCTAACATTCATTGTTGCTTGTGAAAATGTTGTCTCTCTGCACTACACAACAATTTTCTCATAGTGTCTCAGGCCACAGCATACAGCCTCATGTCACAGTTACTTGAACATTTCCTCTTAATTTTGAATGAAGAAACATGTCAAGTTGTACAGCCCCTCTTTCAATTTAACTATTACTTTCATTAATCCAACTTGATAAAGTCTCAGACTGTCAAACTGTAGTCACAAGTTGGTCAAATGAGGGTTTCCAAGTGACCTCTTCTTTGCATTGACAGTATTACCTCAGGACTGTTATAATAAATCTAACTGTAGCATCTGTCTCCCCCCCCACACACCAATGCAATTCAGAGGCAAGCTGCTAGATTTGTCAACATGCAAGTATCACAGAAATGCTCCACGAGCCCACATGGTAATCCATGGAGGGAAGACAATGTCCTTTTCACGAAACTATTGAGAAATTTTAAAGAACTGGCATTTGCGACAGACTGTAGACGACTCCACCTACTTACATCTTGCTTAAGGATTGCTAAGACAGAAGAGGAGAAATCAAGGTTCATATGAAAGGATATATAGTCAGGCACTTTTCTCTCACTCAAGTTCCATGTGGGACATGAAAAGGAGAGATTAATAGTGGTACCGGATACCCCCCCAGTTCATGTTTTGAGGACTTACAGCCCGACACGCCAAGGGACCACTGGATCGAATTTCATTTGCTGGATTCCGTCAGTTGTCTGTTTTGAACATCATTTCAAAGATATTCTAGCAAAAAGAATCCTCAAGTTTGTTACAAAGATACATTTTCATCATCAGATGGCACAGAAATATGAAACAGTGACACAAACAGTCCAGACATTGCACCAATGAAATATTTCTATGATGAGGTCACGAAAATAATCAGACAGAACGTGAGACACAGTTCTATCAAATAATGAAAGACTTTTCTCAATACTGCAGTAATGGGTGGGGAGGGGGGAATTGATTACTGTAGTGGAGCACGATAAAAGGTACACCGGTCCATTACAATCTACCTGACATAACAGTGTCGAATAAAGCTTCGCTACATGGTTGGCAAAGATACTCCACGTGCCAATGGTTGCTTGGGGACAGAACCCTGTGGGAGGAAACAAACTCATCATGCAGGTGGGAATTTAAGGAGATGGGACCTGGATAAACTGAAAGAACCAGAGGTTGTACAGAGTTTCAGGGAGAGCATAAGGGAACAATTGACAGGAATGGGGGAAAGAAATACAATAGAAGACGAATGGGTAGCTCTGAGGGATGAAGTAGTGAAGGCAGCAGAGGATCAAATAGGTAAAAAGACGAGGGCTAGTAGAAATCCTTGAGTAACAGAAAAGATACTGAATTTAATTGATGTAAGAAGAAAATACAAAAATGCAGCAAGTGAAGCAGGCAAAAAGGAATACAAACGTCTCAAAAATGAGATCGACAGGAAGTGCAAAATGGCTAAGCAGGGATAGCTAGAGGACAAATGTAAGGGTGTAGCGGCTTATCTCATGAGGGGTAAGATAGAAACTGCCTACAGGAAAATTAGAGAGACCTTTGGAGAAAAGAAAACCACTTGTATGAATATCAAGAGCTCAAATGGAAACCAAGTTCTAAGCAAAGAAGGGAAAGCAGAAAGGTGGAAGGAGTATATGGTGGGTCTATACAGGGGCAATGTTCCTGAGGACAATATTACGGAAATGGAAGAGGAGGTAGATGAAGATGAAATGGGAGATATGATACTGCGTGAAGAGTTTGACAGAGCACTGAAAGAGCTAAGTCAAAACAAGGCCCCGGGAGTAGACAACATTTCATTAGAACTTCTGATAGCCTTGGGAGAGCCAGTCCTGACAAACCTCTACCATCTGGTGAGTAAGATGTATGGGACAGCCGAAATTCCCTCAGACTTCAAGAAGAATATAATAATTCCAATCCCAAAGAAAGCCGGTGTTGACAGACGTGAAAATTACCGAACTATTAGTTTAGTAAGTCACAGCTTCTAAATACTAACGCGAATTCTTTACAGACGAATGGAAAAACTTGTAGAAGCCGACCTTGGGGAAGATCAGTTTGGATCCCGTAGAAATGTTGGGACACGTGAGGCAATACTGACCCTACGACTTATCTTAGAAGAAAGATTAAGAAAAGGGAAACCTACGTTTCTAGCGTTTGTAGACTTAGAGAAAGCTTTTGACAATGTTGACTGGAATACTCTCTTTCAAATTCTGAAGGTGGTAGGGATAAAATACAGGGAACTAAAGGCTATTTACAATTTGTACAGAAAGCAGATGGCAGTTATAAGAGTCGAGAGACATGAAAGGGAAGCTGTGGTTGGGAAGGGAGTGAGACAGGGTTGTAGCCTCTCCCCGTTGCTATTCAATCTGTATATTGACCAAGCAGTAAAGGAAACGAAAGAAACGTTCAGAGTAGGTATTAAAATCCATGGACAAGAAATAAAAACTTTGAGGTTCGTCAATGACATTGTAATTCTGTCAGAGACAGCAAAGGACTTTGAAGACCAGTTGTACGGAATGGGCAGTGTCTTGAAAGGAGGATATAAGATTAACATCAACAAAAGCAAAATGAGGATAATGGAATGTAGTCAAATTGAGTCGGGTGACGCTGAGGGAATTAGATTAGTAAATGACACACTTAAAGTAGTAAAGGAGTTTTGCTATTTGGGGTGCAAAATAACTGATGATGGTCGAAGTAGAGAGGATATAAAAGGTAGACTGGCAATGGCAAGGAAAGCGTTTCTTAAGAAGAGAAATTTGTTAACATCGAGTATATATTTAAGTGTCAGGAAGTCGTTTCTCAAAGTATTTGTATGGAGTGTAGCCATGTATGGAAGTGAAACATGGACGATAAATAGTTTAGACAAGAAGAGAATAGAAGCTTTCGAAATGTGGTGCTACAGAAGAATGTTGAAGATTAGGTGGGTAGATCACGTAACTAATGAGGAAGTATTGAATAGAATTGGGGAGAAGAGGAGCTTGTGGCCCAACTTGACTAGAAGAAGGAATTGGTTGGTAGGACATGTTCTGAGACATCGAGGGATCATCAATTTAGTATTAGAGGGCTAGGGTGAAGGGTAAAAATCGTAGAGGGAGACCGAAAGATGAATACACTAAACAGATTCAGAAGGATGTAGGTTGCAGTAGGTACTGGGAGATGAAGAAGCTTGCACAGGATAGAGTAGCATGGAGAGCTGCATCAAACCAGTCTCAGGACTGAAGACCACAACAACAACATAAATGACCTTGTGTATAACACTGGAAGTTCACTGAGGCTTTTTGCGGATGATGCTGTAGTATATCAAGAGGTTGTAACAATGGCAAATTGTACTGAAATCCAAGAGGATCTGCAATGAATTGACACGTGGTGCAGGAAATGGCAATTGAATCTCAATGTAGACAAGTGTAATGTGCTGCGAATACATAGAAAGAAAGATCCTTTATCATTTAGCCACAATGTGGCAGGTCAGAAACAGGAGGCAGTTAATTCCAGAAATTATCTGGGAGTAGGCATTAGGAGTGATTTAAAATAGAATGACCATATAAAATTAATCGTCGGTAAAGCAGATGCCAGACAGATTCATTGGAAGAATCCTAAGGAAATGCAGTCTGAAAACAAAGGAAGTAGGTTACAGTACACTTGTTTGTCCACTGTTTGAATATTGCTCACCGGTGTGGGATCTGTACCAGATAGTGTTGGTAGAAGAGAGAGAGAAGATCCAACGGAGAGCAGTGCACTTCATTAAAGGTTCATTTAATAATCGCGAAAACGTTAAGGAGATGATAGAAAAACTCCAGTGGAAGACTATGCAAGATATATGCTCAGTAGCTCAGTACGTACTTTTGTTGAAGTTTCGAGAACATACCTTCACCGAGGAGTCAAGCAGTATATTGCTCCCTCCTATGTATGTCTCGCGAAGAGACCATGAGGATAAAATCAGAGAAAGTAAGAGCCCACACAGAAGCATACCGACAAACTTTCTTTCCACAAACAATAGGAAGCCAGAATAGAAGGGGGAACCGATAGAGGTACTCAAGGTACCTTCCGCCACACACCGTCAGGTGGCTTGCAAAGTATGTACGTAGATGTAGATTTTGGAAGACGAATCGAAACCATGATCTCCATCTGGCTTATTTTGGTTACTTCCAGACTCTTGTAGCTTATGGAATAGTTTTCTGGAGTAAAAGTAAAAGTCGATTAAACGACATTTTTACATTACAGAGAAAGACTCTTCAAATTTTGTCACACAGCTCAGGGCAGGCTCTCTGCAAGCCCCTATTTAAAAAGCTGTTTGCTTACTGTTCCATCCTTTTACATACACAAATGTCGATGTTTATGAGAAGAATTCGATTTGATAACCTGCTAAATAACTCCAACTACCAGAGTTGTAACACTCGGCACTGTGCATACCTCCATATAGAACAAGTTAGAACATCCACCACTTTGGTGCCATTTTTTATAATGTGCATACTTAAAGAGGTTGAAGATGGAAACTGCTTTTAGATCAGAGTTAAAATCATTTCTTGTTCAGAAGTGCTTCTACGGTTTAAGTGAATGTGTTAGGTTATAAGATTACTACACCCTTATTCACTTTAGAGTTCTTTCAATCATGTTAGCTGATGCTTGTGTTGGTGAAGAACGTTTCTGCTGCTAGCTTTCTGCTTCCTCTGTTGTAGATGCTCGATGACAAACCTCTGCTGTGAAAGGATCTTTTGCTAATTATTTGTGATGGTTAAAGTGTTGGCAGGATTTCGTGTGCTCATGTTTTATGCCTTTTAGAAGTGGTATACAACCTTCTCCTGTGTTTTATTTTGTAAAGAGTGTTTTAAATCAAAGTTTCAGATTTTAACCACATCATCACTGATTGACTTACTGTACATCTCGTACTTTTCTGCAGTGTTTATTTTCAACATTTTTATTCCTTTTCTTTCTTATTGTGCATGTTCCACTAACAATGTAGACGATGTATTTCACAATTCCTCTTCCAATCGTGTACTGAGCGAGGTGGCTACTCCAGTCAATGTGATGGACTCGCATTCAGGAAGACTGCGATTTATTCTCTGTCGAGCCATTCCGATTTTTCCTGTGTCCCTAAGGTGACTGCTGGGATGTTTCCTGTGATTAGGCCGTGGCTGATTTCCTGCCTTATCTTCATATTATCCTATCCTATTTTGTTAATGTTTTATATGAATATATTTTTCTGTATGTTTGCGACATGTCCAATACTATTGTACCTTTGTCTATGGATGGATGAATAAATAAATAAATAGCTTTATTTATTGTTAATCCCGATCCCCAGATGTATTTCCTTTTGCTGAAAGAGATGTGATAAGCAATAAAATAAAACTGCAAAGAAGAGTCTCAGTCACAAATAAGTTACTTCTTTAAGCCATTAACAACTTGTATCAGGTATGAAAATATTAACAGGAAGCAACATCAGGTAGTGTTGTCTCTCTGGTTGCTGCGGACTATGTCATCATAGATCCAGATGACATTATTAAATAACTTCCAGAACAGTGCACTCATTTTTGAATACATACAGTGTGTGTATCAAGCTTGTTTAATGTAACTTTTGAGTGTAATTTGTAACTTCAGTTTGTTTCATCTTATTGTTTATATTAGCGTGGCATTGTTAAATTAGTGGCTCTTAAATTACTGCTCAGCATTTTACAATATTACAGTATATCTCATTTTTATACACTATGTTATGCGCCTAATTAAAGCTTCAGGTAACTTAGTAATCTTTGGAATAATTCAGGCCGAAATTAAACGCAAATAGTGAAGTTTCACTGTAGTTTCAGAGGAAATTTCATACACTTCTAAAATATTACTGAAAACACACACACACACACACACACACACACACACACACACACACACTGTTGTTCTTACAACGCACGATTTCTCCACAAGAAGATTTTGACAGATTATTCAGTACTGTCTGATGTAGTTGAAATTATATAAATTACATAACTAAATGTGGGCCATCTTATATCTGTTGGAACTCAACATCCTATTCACAGTGAGGTTTCTACTGAAAGAAGATGTGATCAAACTTTTCAAGGATTAATAAGCAGCCATGGCCTTCATAAAGATTCATCATGGTATTTTCTTGTGAAGAACTTGCAAAATCAAACATCTAAAGTGACATTGCAAAGTTTATAATTTACAATTCCACTGTTTAGCAAATCCCCCAGTGTCACTGGAAACTAATGCTTACAAATTACACGAACAAGAACAAGTTGCGACTGCTTATGAGACATTGATCCAGTACAATGCTGCGGAAATTCGCCAAGAGCTATACAGAAACGGTTATTGAACTAGCAATTTACCTTAAAGACACCACAATATAGACGGATGTAACAATTATTCTACGATAAACAAGGTAATGACAGCAATTACATAGGCTACTGTGTTACGTTCAACTTATAAGAAATCTAAATCAGTTAAATAACTGAGTACAGCTAACGAGAAACAAAACTACATACTCATATTTAAGTATTGATGCGCTTTTTTCTGAAGAATCAGCTGATGTTTCATCAGTTACGGATTCAGGAGTTCGTTCTGATGATTCTTCTTCCGCTCCCGCGATGCTATGAGACGGAGAATTTACTAGAATCAGAAGAAATAATTATTTGCTAATGGTACACTAACAGAATCTTGTTCTGAACGCATGATTTTTTAAAAAATTCTATCAAGAACTTCTACCGTAGTACAAATGGATAGGGGACATTGCTAAGACACACAAATAATCACATTACAGCGAACTACAAACTCTTCACCACTAAATAAACAATGTCTTTCAAATACAATCTGTTTGCTCTGCAGGCAACTGACCTGTCATGGGTTCACTGTCCATTTTCGGTGCGCCTTGCGTTTTCGAAACGTTAGTTTCTTCCATTGAGTTTTCCTAAATTAAATGATGTCAATTTGAACGCACAAACATTCCGAGTGACACGCTGTCAACATAAGGAATTACATAAGACTGTCAAATTTTGTTGTTGGCGTCGGCATCAATAACACTATATACGCATCACGTAACTTCCCTATGCAACGCATCACTGACTGGTCATAGACCCTGCATAGTACACCGATTTAAAGTGAAAGCGTATTCATTTATGATACATCAGAAAACCCGTGTACAATTGTTCCTTAAAACTTAATTATTGTATATTGTTCATCAGCAAATCATGACAACGGTAAAATGGTGAATAAAAGCTACGTCTACGATAAAAATAACTAATGAACCACAAAATAATGGATTTGATTTTTCATAATTGACAGCTCATAGAGAGACGCATTAAATAAATCCAAACATACAACTCATGGAATAAAAATCTACACCGACTGCGCCGCCTGTTTTTATATTGACGCAGGATAGTATCAGAGAACTTATGATAGTGATGTGTGGCGCGCAGCTTGTGTTTGTTTACATGGTAGTTTAGTAACCAATTCTAAATTATTGTTGCTTCTTTAAATATTATATTTCTGCTGAGATCTGTATTGTGAAAGACTTCAACATAAACAAAGAAAATGGTGAGATCTTTTTACTTTCATGTATATTCATTTGCTGTTAGTATGCTTTAATATATTTTTTAAAATGTTTTTCAAGGGCAAATGAATTTTTCCCTGAATTGTAGCGAAACACGTTTGCGTTAATGAAAAGATAAGTGATTGTGGTGGGCATGGTTTTAGGATTGTAATGTCAGTTCATTATTATTATATATGATGCAGTAATTCGCTCGGCTGCTCGCCCGTCCTGGGTGTATGAATCTCGTCGAACTATTAAGTCTGATGTAGGATACGAAATAAAAGTCAAACACCTACAGCATCCATGATCCCTGTATTGTTTCATTAATTTATTATTGCAGAGTGGTAGCTGTTTTCCCATAGCGGTCGCACTGGGAACACTAGAAGACAGTCAGCTACAGTTCAACAACAGACGAGTTTCTTACGTTTATTTGTTTGTGTTTCGTAACCTGAACTTATACTAAACTTGTATATTTCATTAAAATTTTCCGCTCACCATTCCCCGATTACCATTAAAAATAAAATACATTGACAAAAAAAGCGTGCAGTGAGTGCAGCTACATTAATTGACACAACGAGCAAAACTAAAACACTATACCCTGAACAGGAATAGGGCATAAATAAACTGGATTTATGCGTGCTTCTTGCTTAGGAGTACACACCTTGTAGATCACAGGTGCTGAAAGATTTGTGCAAATATATTATTTTAGAAACAATGACGCTGAAAGTGAAATAGGGCTGTATAGACAATACCCAACCTAGGATTATTCCATTACCAACATCAATAGATAGATGTGCTAAAAGTGACCAGTGTGATGCAGTGGTTGGCACTGGACTCTTACTTGGGAGGGACGAGTGTGGTTCAAGTCCCTGTTCAGTCACCCTGCTATAGGTTTATTGTGGTTTGCTAATTCACTTCATTTGAATGTTATGGCATTTCTTTTAATAGGAGATACTTGGTTCCATCCTCAATGCTTAAGTTCAGCAAATGCTCTGTATATAAAAATCCCAGTGTCATCTAGGCATAACAAGCTTAGTATTTAGTGATGGTCCACTCCAAAAACTTGGTCAAGGTGAGCGACTGATCTGTAGTGTAGAATATCAGATCAGCTGAACCTACTGATAACCAATGTCAACTTCGTTGGGTCGACAGAAGCGTCCGATCCCACGCGTCGGCTTTGACCCGTGACGTAAGGGTGTTGTCGTGTGTGACGTCATGACGGCGCGGAGTTTGGTTTGAGTGTGGCTGTCTCCAGTTCTGTTTTATCTTATTTTATTTACTTTTCTGATCTGTTCGTTCTATCTCGTGAGATTTTTTTTAAATTTAAAAACACTTATTACTTATTTTAATTATCTGTTTCCTCCAATTTCTGTTTTAGTTTATTATATTTATCTTTCTGATCTGTTTGTTCTATCCCGTGAGATTGTTTTTTTTTTTTTTAAAAAAAGACAAAAAACACTAATCAGCTACTGAAGCATCTTTATCTTCTATGGGTTGAGGGGTTACGACCCCTAGGGAGGTGGGTGGGTATTCATGCATGGCTGTCTTCACTTACACGTTGTAGCTACGCAAGGCGTCTAAATTTGTTTATATTTAGTTTGCCCCCCACCCAAAACACCCCATTTCCAGCACTTGTCCCGTTAGTGTCATTAGGCTTCTTGTGGAAAGTGTGTGTGTTTGTTTTTGTTTCCGCCATATTTGTGACGTTATGGGTCAAAGCAGATGGGCGGGATCGGATGCTTCCGTATTTCCACTTCGTTCTGTATCATAATGATGATGTGTCAGGTGACATCGTACATTATACATGTACATCTATATTCTGCAAACCACTGTGAAGTGTCTGGCAGAAGTTACATTCCACTGTACCAGTTATTATGGTTTCTTCCTATTCCGTTCATATATGGAGTGCAGGAGGAAGGACTGTTTCAGTGTCCCAGTGTGTGCTATAAATAATGTAACCTTGTCCTCATGATCCCTACAGGAGTGATTTGTAGGGAATTGTAGTATATTCATAGAGTCATCTTTTAAAGGCAGTTCTTAAAACTTCAAAACTAGACTTTCTTGGGATATTTTCTGCACCTCTCCGCATTAAACCCACTATCCACCACAGTACCTACATTTATGACCGCTGCCATCCCTTCCACACCAAAAAATCCCTCTCATATAGCCTAGCCACCTCTGGACGACCTATGCCCAGATGCAAGAACTCCCTTGCCCAGTATACTGGAAGTCTCATGAAGGACTGCACAGACAGGCATTACCCCCAAATCATAGCCCACCCCTTATCCTTCCTCAATGCCCAAGAATCAGCTACAAAGAAGTCTCCTCCACATCACCCATTATCACCCTGGACCGGGAGAACTGAATCACATCCTTCATCAGAGCTTTGATTAGCTACCATCGTGAAAATGAGGGACATCCTTTCCACACCTTTCCATCGCCCACCCAACCTCTACAACATCCTATTTCATTTCTATGCCCATCCCCAGTGCTTTGCCATGGAGACCATATCCCTCCATCTCTGAAAGCATCCTTGTTATACTCCAACTCTGCCGCAAAGAGTGCACAGCCTTTTACATTGGTATGTCTGGCAACCAGCTGTCCACAAGGATGTATGGCAATTGCTGGACTGTTGCCAAAAACAAAGTTGACCACCCCTGGTACAAGGTGCAGCTGAGCACAACATATGCAATTTCAATGGTTCCATCTCTATCCTTCCCTCCACCACCATCTTCTCTGAACTACACAGGTTGGAGCTATCCTTGTTACACATCCTTCACTACCATAATTGCCCTGGTCTCAATCTCAGATAACCCATTGTCCCCCCACCCTCTACGCAACATTTTTCTCTTCCTCTGTCCTACCACCCTCTCCAAATTCACATCCTCAATTCACCTCCAGTGTGTGCTGTACCCCACCAACTCATTCACCTGTGTATCACATGTTTAGCCCGAGCACGTGACCCCTTCGCCCTCCGGCATTTCTAGATGGCAAACCAGCTGCCTTTACACATCATAATCAACACGACCTCCACTCCAACCTACCCCACTTGCCAAACTGCAGCACTGGAATTGTGGGTACATCTGGTTTAGATCTGCTTTTGAAAGGACCATTTTTTATCCCTGTGTTTTCAGCTTTCGTTACGAAGAATTCATTGAATTTAGTAGTTACTGGTTAAATTTCATATAATCTTTCTCACTGGCACTGTCATGTGGGTGTTCAGTATGATTTTCCTGGCCAAGTTTATTCATTTCATGCCTAATAATGCTTTATCCATTCATAAATTTTCCTTGTCTTGATTTTGAATTTTTTTTTTTTTTTCTTTTTTACGTGGTAAGTGGTTTTTGCCTTTTCTGATAACATAATGAAGAATTTTGTAGTGCTGTTTATAGTGCATTTATAAGTTTTTATTAGAGGTGGTATTTTGCGTTAAATAAAGTTGTCTCTGTCTTAATACAAGATATTTTGATGCCAGATGTTAACCATCCCGTTTTTCAACTTCCACTGTTAATGGCTCTGGCCTATTGTAAAGGAAGGTGGGTAAAACTTATGTATTGGACTACCCCACTCCCCCTTGCGTTTTTCAATACGGCATTGGTGTAAACATTAGGCTTCACTATTGGTCAATTTTTACTACAATCAGTGTTTTCTGCCTTCACATTCATTGGCTTCACCAACTCACAGCCAACATTTCAAGAGCAGTCCAATACATAATTTTAACTGAAAAATGGATTCATAATGTTGTAGGGATATTTTTTTGGAAATAATTAAAATTATCACCTCTTGTGTGTTCTTGATAAACTTCTTCCCATTTTTCACCGTGTAAATTTTCTCGTAATATCACTGAGACACCATTTATAATTATGTGAAATTTTACTTTTCCTGTCTTAGTTGAACCTGATTGATGGGGATACTTTATTACTGCCATTTGGCCATCATGATCTGATAAACATATCACCTATTTTCTAATTGAAAATGTTGATGTGGTGATCAAACCAAAATGCAAATCAGTAACAGTGGTGCTCTCAATCGGAATTGTCCACGATTAAATGTGTATTGAAATCTCCACATATGATCACTTCCCAGTTATTTGTACAAAATCTTATTAGGACTACTCCTGATTGCTTAATGAAGCTTTAAACATTTCCTGTTGTGTACTATAAACTGTATGTTTCCAGTTCTGTCACTGAAGTACAGCACTTGAATAGCTGTTGAATGCAGTATTCACTGACATCTACGACCTGGGACTCAATTCCCCTTTTTGTGTATAATGCCGCTCCCCTTTTCCTCATATAATGCCTGCAGTAATAAGACAATATGTATCCATCTGCGTACATCAGCTCAGTTTCTGTGACTTTCAAATGATGATTTGTTGTGCATAGCACATCTGTAGAAATACCTTCAGGATTTTCAGTGTCCTGTAGCGACATGAGAAGCTCATTTTACTTACTGAACAAGCTTCTTATGTTTATGTAGAAAAATCCAAATATATTGTAATTGTTAACGTCTGTGCTGTCCAAACTGCTGTTTTTCATTTCTAAATTTATTGTTGCACCTGTGTGTGTAGTTATTTAGCAGCTCTGTCTTTTGGAAACATTTGCACTAAAAACCACCTAATTAAAATATTGGAAACCATAGGGATTGGACACAAAATATTCTGGTTATGCTGAATGCTTCCAGAAGTGGAGTCATGCAAGTATCCTCTTATGGGAAGCATTTAGGTGTAGACCACGCCGTATGTGATATGATTGTGTGAGGGGTGACGCATCCGTCACATGTGATCACGCTAATCTGGTGAGTGACTTAGAAAAAACTATACACATTCAACAAAACACTTCATACAGGGCTAATCATATCACTCAAGGATTGACGCAACCATGTGTAGAGCATTCCCAATGATGTACCTGACATTATCTTCTGTTGTGTATTAAGGTTTTGGTCCAAATTGTTTGCAGCACTCCCAATAACCCCTACAACATCTTCTTTATCAAGTCTTCCCGCCACGCATCATATGGTGGATTGCAGAGTATGTATGTAGATGTAGATGTAGAATCTAAATTTCAGTTGATATCACTTAGTTCTGTGCGTAGTGTAAAAATATTAGTTACCTAGTGTTCATTACCCAGAGAGTTCTGCACTAGTTCAGATACTCCCCTCCCATGACTACTGCGTCAGTCCGAAAAGTTTTTGAGAGCAATTTTTTAAAATAGATACATTGCTTTTAATGTACAGGATCTTAAAAGTCTTCAAAGTATGTTCCTTCAGCTCTATACATTGCTGCCACTGCTTCGCAAGTCTGCTTAGACTACCCGGAAGGCACACGAAGGAAAACTCGTTGAAACAGTGTGTTGGCGTCTCTTTTACCCTCTCCCTCAACCTGTGATGGTCTTTCAAGTATCTCTTTATCCTCAGAAACAAAAAGGAGTTCAGTGGTGTCTGTTCAGGGCTGTATAGCAGCTGAGGCGGCATTGCCACACTGTTTTTGGTGTGAAATTACTACACTAGGTCAGTGTGGTTGAAACATTGTTGTGATGCAAAATCCAGTTGTTTGTTACATCTTTCCTGATGCATGTCACCCTTTCACACATCATTGTGAGGACTTGAGTGTGAAAATAGCAGTTAACAGTTTGTACTTGGGGCACAAATTCACTATGAATCACACCTTAGGAGTCAAAAAAAGAAAATGAGCATTGTCTTAACCTTGGATTTGTTTAAGTAGGCTTACCCCAGATAAATTTTGTGTCAGAAAGCTATTCCACTTTTTGAACAACAGTGTGATATTGATCCAGTAGCTGCCAGAATATCACCAATCTGATATTTACTGTATGCAACTTTATTCATAAGTATGATACGTGCCTTGTTTTGATTTTGTAACACAGTGTAGTAGTATGCCATTTTTATTTAACAAAAGTGCCTTCCAAGGTACTGTCAAAATGGACGAGCGTGGAAACTGTCACAGAATTGACTGGAAAAATGGCACTTAGTTTTCACGTTGGCTGTAATGTTACACGGTACAGTCACATTAATGAGACCATCTCCTATATTCAATGTCAGTGCACAATAAACAATTACAGATGGCAGGTGGTAGTACTAGCAATGGTTAGCAGTAAGGGAGGGTATACAGAGTGCTTCAAATATCTCCCGAAATAAGCGTCAAACGAAAAAACTACAAAGAAAGAAACTAGTCTAGCTTGAAGGGGGAAACTAGATAGCGCTATGGTTGACTCACTAGATGGCGCTGCCATAGGTCAAACAGATATCAACTGCATTTTTTTAAAATAGGAACCCCCATTTTTATTACATATTCGTGTAGTATGTAAAGAAATATGAATGTTTTGGTTGGACGACTTTTTTCGCTTTGTGATAGATGGCGCTGTAATAGTCACATACATAGGCTCACAATTTTAGGCGAACAGTTGGTAACAGGTAGGTTTTTTAAATTAAAACACAGAACGTAGGTACTTTTGAACATTTTATTTCGGTTGTTCCAATGTGATACATGTACCTTTGTAAACTTATCATTTCTGAGAACGCATGCTGTTGCAGCGTGATTACCTGTAAGTACCACATTAATGCAATAAATGCTCAAAATGATGTCCGTCAACGTCAATGCATTTGGCAATAATGCCAAATGCATTTCTCGCGCAATTTGTCTGCTACTGATGTGCTGACTAGCCGCGACAGCAGCGAAAACACCTACTTGGGCATCATAATTTGTTGCAGGTCATGGCTGACGTTTCACATGTGGCTGAACGCTTCCTGTTTCCTTAAATAACATAACTATCTGACGAACAGTCTGGACACTTGGATGATGTCGTCAAGGATACCGAGCAGCGTACATAGCACACACCCATTGGGCATTTTGATCAAAACAGCCATACATCAACACGATATTGACCTTTCCCGCAGTTGGTAATCAGTCCATTTTAGCATGAGTAATGTATCCCGAAGCAAATACCATCCGCACTGGTGGAATGCTATGTGGTACCACGTACTTCCACGTTTGTGACTATTACAGCGCCATCTATCACAAATCGAAAAAAGTGGCCCAACTAAAACATTCATATTTCTTTACGTACTACACGAATATGTAATAAAAAATGGGGGTTTCTATTTGAAAAAACGCAGTTGATATCTGTTAGACCCATGGCAGCGCCATCTAGCGGGCCAACCATAGCGCCATCTGGTTTTCGCCTTCAAGCTAGACAAGTTTCGTTTTTTGTAATTTTTTTTGTTTGACACTTATTTCCCGTGATATTTGGCCCAGTTGCTATCAATGGACCACCCTGTATAAAGCATGTCAAATTCATTCTCAAGACAGTGCAATCATTGTCATAGTGCAGAAGTGGAGCGATTTATCTGACGTCTGAAAGGGCACGATCGTTGACGTTTGAGCCAAGGGTGAAACATTTCCAAAACAGCTAAGTTTGGAAACTGTTTGCATGACGCCATGCATCGCAAAATGGCACTATTCAAAACTGATGCTGAGGCAACACTGATGCACTGTTGGCCATAGATGACAAGGATGAAAGTCAGCTGCACAGATGTTTATGGGAAAATAGACGTGCAGCTGTTGGGCAAATGACCACATAGATGAACCGAGGGGCTACCGACAGTATCTCCTCAATGACTGTTCCACGAACGTTGCTGAATTTGCTTGCCTACACCACAATTGGACGCCCACTGAGTGGCAACAGGTGGCCTTTTCAGATAAATCATTTCATGCTATATCGGACAGATGACCACTGGCATTTATGGCATGGAATGTCTGATAGCAAACACCTGCAACCGTTTAAGTAGCATTATACTTGGGGAATGTTTTCATGTCATTCCATGGGTGATCTCGTCATTCTGGAAGGCATAGTGAATCTATACAAGTATGCATCTATCATCGGGGACTGTGTCCGCCCCTGCGTGCAGTTTGTTTTTCCTCAGCTCGATGGCATCTACCAGCACTACAGTGAAGTGAGTTGAAAAGCTTGCAGTGCACGTGCGTGGTTCAGAGAGCCCCAGGGTGAGTTTACCATACTCCCATGGCCACCGAACTCCTCGGATTTAAACCCAATAGAGAATCTGTGGGACCACCTCGATCAGGTTGTTCGTGCCGTAGAATCTCAATGGACAAACCTAACACAGCTGGTTGCAGCACTGGAGTCGGTACCTTCCTGAACCTCATTGACCTGCTGCCTGCATGTCTCGCCCTGCAAAAGGTGGTTATTCAGGCTTTTGACCAGTGGTCGCATTAATGTGACAGTATAGAGTATAATATTATGAAAAGGAATGCTGCTTACCATATAGTGGAGATGCTGAATCGCAGATAGGCACAACAAAAATACTGTCACAAATAAAGCTTTCGGCCATTGAGGCCTTTGTCAACAATAGACGTACACACACACACACACACACACACACACACACACACACACACACACACACACACACAAATGCAACTCACGCACATACCTGCAGTCTCAGGCAGCAGCACCAGTGTGTGATGAGAGTTGCGACTGGGTGGGGGTAAGGAGGAGGCTGCGGCAGGGATAGTATGGTGGAGGTGGCAGACAGTGAAGTGTTGCAAGTTAGACGGAGGGCAGGGGACAGGTTGGGGGGGGGAGGGGGGGGGAGTGGAAAAGGAGAGAAGTAAAAAGACTGAGTGTAATGGTGGAATGGCGGCTGTGTAGTGCTGGAATTGGAACAGGGAAGGGGCTGGATGAGTGAGAAAAATGGCTAACAAAGGTTGAGGCCAGGAGTGTTATGGGAACGTAGGCTATATTGCAGGGAGAGTTCCCATTCGCACAGCTCAGAAAAGCTGGTGTTGGTAGGGAGGGTCTATATGGCACTGGCTGTGGAGCAGTCATTGAAATGAAGGATATCATGTTTGGCAGTGTGTTCAGCTACAGGGTGGTCCGTTTGCGTCTTGGCCACAGTTTGTCAATGGCCATTCATGCTGACAAACAGCTTGTTGGTTGTTGTGCCCACATAGAATGCAACACAGTGGTTGCAGCTTAACTTGTAGATCACATGACTGATTTCACAGGTAACCCTGCCTTTGATGGGATAGGTTATGTTTGTGACCGGACTGGAATAGGTGGTGCTGGTGGGAGGATGTATGGGACAGATCTTGCATCTAGATCTATTACAGGGGTATGAGGCATGAGATAAGGGATTGGGAGCAGGGGTTGTGTGAGGATGGACAAATATATTGTGAAGGTTTCTGTGGATGGTGGAATAGCACTGTGGGAGGGGTGGAAAGGATAGTGGAATAGCACTGTGGGAGGGGTGGCAAGGATAGTGGACATGACATTTCTCATTTCAGGGCTTGACAAAAGGTAGTCAAAACTCTGGTGGAGAATGTAATTCAGTTGCCCCAGTCCTGTGTGGTACTGAGTTACAAAGGGAATGCTCCTCTGTGGCTGTACGGTGAGACTTGGGAGGTGGTGGGAGACTGAAAAGATGGGAGATTCATTTTTGAACAAGGTTGGGAGGATACTTACGGTCTGTGAAGGCATCAGACCTTCAGTGTATTTCAAGACGGACCGCTCGTCACCGCAGATGCGACAACCACGGGTGACGGGGCTGTACGGAAGGGACTTCTCGGTATTGAATGAGTGGCAGCTGTCGAAGTGGAGGTGTTGGTGGTGGTTAGTAGGTTTGATATGGACAGAGGTACTGATGTAGCCACCTTTGAGGTGGAGGTCAACATTTAGGAAGGTGGCTTGTTGGGTTGAGTAGGACCAGGTGAAGCAAATGGGAGAGAAGTTGATGAAGTTCTGGAGGAATGTGGATAGGGTGTCCTCACCCTTGATCCAGATCACAAAGATGTCATCAATGAATCTGAACCAGGTGAGGGGTTTAGGATTCTGGGTTTGGAGGAAGAATTCCTCTAGATGGCCCATGAGTAGGTTGGCATAGGATGGTGCCATGCAGATGCCCATAGCTGTACCCTGGATTTGTTTGTAGGTAATGCCATCAATGGAAAAGTAATTGTGGGTGAGGATACAGTTGGTCATGCCGACTAGGAAGGAGGTTGTTGGCTTGGAATCCATCAAGACGTTGGGAAAGGTAGTGTTCAATAGTGGTAAGGCCGTGGACATTAAGAATTTTAGCGTAAAGGGAGGTGGTATCATTAGTGACGAGCAGGGCACCATGTGGTAAAGGGACAGGAACTGTGGAGAGTCGGTGGAGGAAATGGTTGGCATCTTTTATATAGGAGGGGACGTTCTGGTTAATAGGTTGAAGGTGTTGGTCTACAAGAGCAGAGATTCTCTCAGTAGGAACACAGTAACCGGCCACAATGGGGCATCCTGGGTGATTAGGTTCATGGACTTTAGGAAACATGTAGAAGGTAAGATTGCGGGGAGTAGTAGGGGTGAGTAGAGAGATGGACTCGGGGGAGAGGCTCTGGGATTTGAGTATCGACTGGACTCCTGCTGGATTTCTGAAACCGGGTTGCTGTGGCAAGTTTTGTAGGTGGAAGTATCTGATAGCTGGCAGAGTGTAATGAAGATAGGGTATGACACTGGCGATTTTTTGGAGATTGCCACTACGACTTCACAATAATGGGGAAAAAATTGTGTTCAAATTTGGTAGTAGCTCAAGAAGAGTAAGCAGATTTGCAGCCTGAAGTTTGCAATATTGATCATTAAAGATGATATGTGTGTGTGATCATTCTGCACATTTTGTGAATTTTTATTCAAACTGTTACCTGCACCTTCTACTATTATTACATCATCACCTTTCCCATAATCCTTCCCTAAACAGCCTAAATCACAGATAACACCAGTGAGCCCTGTGCTTCACTTAAAAAGTCTAGTTACCCGTTAATCTATTCCCACAGAGTTTTGTTGCTTAATACTTCAAAGGTCTAGAGGCAGCGGACACAAGCAATCAGACAATTTTAAGAAATTCAGCAGTCTGATGGTACATGACAGAAGATACAAGCTAAATCTAGGAAGTTTTAAGAAAATCAAGACAGTCTTTTTCCTGGGTAGTAATCACAGGAGGAGAATATTAGAACTGGTGCAAAGCTCTGTGGGAAGAGATTAACAGGTAACTAGAATTTTTAAGTGAAGCACAGGGCTCAGTGGTGTTATCTGTGATTTAGGCTGTTTAGGGAAGGATTATCGGAACGGTGATGATGTAATAATAGTAGGAGGTTCAGGTAACAGTTTGGACTGTAACCTTAATTATACAGCTCAGAATGACATCAGGCACATTAGTGACAATATTCCTTACGCCTAGCGTGAAGATCTTGTCACTTTTTGAGCATTATGACAAGCTGTGGATGAAGCATTCTTCAGCACGTGTCTTCGGCGTCTTTCGTGCTAGCGTGCTTCAATAAAATCTTCTCGGCTTATAATCTGTGTCACTCCAAATCAAATACTCGAGCCTTCGCCATCATCATCACAAGCTAAAATCACTGACTGCCAGGGCTGTGTGGTGCTCTGATATAGGTACAAAGGCAGCATCTAGAATCTTCCAGAGAGGGCCAAAGTGACACGTGTATGGAAGCAAGCAGGGCAGCTCGTATCAGCTGTGTCCCACCACAGGACCGAATCACATTATGTAGCGTGAGGGGCCGGTGCTGCATTTGAAACTGCCGCTCCCACCTCCCTACAAGTGTCGGGCCTCTGTTTTTGCTCGCATTCGATATCCAAAGCCAGTCCTCGTGCGCTACTAAGTGTGTGTCACTGGCCTCTCGTAAAATTGATGCTGTTTATTCTAATTTTGTATCCTGCTTGTATAGCAAAATCCCAATACAATGATATTTGAGTCAAAACTTTTGTGTTTTCTCGTAGTATTTTATTCCAATTTTGTAGACAATGGTCAAGTTACCTTTGTCTAATGTGTTGTGAATGCTCTGCACAATGATGAAGAACAGTGCAAATTGTTAGTACTATGTAAATACTACAAACAATCCTGTTGGAAGAACATCCACAACTGAGCATTATAGCAGAGGTTGAAAACACCGCTTCAGTTGTAAATTTATTAATTTTCACATGCTCACAGGCAGCTCATTGCGCCTGGTACATGCGGCGCTCGGGGACCACAGCACAGCTATGACACCTGAAGATGGGCTTCTAACAGTCGTGTGAAAATAAAGAAATTTACAACTGAAGTGGTATTTTCAACCTCTGCTATGTAAATACTGCCATATTCACAGGGGACACCATACACACCAGGAACTCAAAGACATGTGTTGTCTTTAATGGAGTGTATCGTATCTCTTATCTGGGAGGTCAAAACACAGTTCTCAGCCTCTGTCTCTTCAGCATGCGTATTACCCTGCTAGTCATTGTGTTTATATAAGAAAACTATTCTCACTGTTGCTGAGTGTTGTGCAGGGCATTCTCAACATATTAAACAAAAGGAACTTTAAATGTTGGCTATGGCTGAACATTATCTAGAAACCAGCCATGAATTACATGTAGAAAAGATGAAAGTTTTGCCACAGTCATTATCATATTGGGCTTCTCCTGTAAAGGAAGAGTCTACAATTAAAATAAACAGCAACAATTTTAACAGCGATCAGGTGTACACCCTTGGTAGGGGTGGGGCAGGCTTTAGACATCAGACACTAAGAAAGACAGAGGACTGATGCTTGTGGAGAAGTGAGTGTGGCCGTTTTGAACGTGGCAGCAGTCCCTGGCATCAAGGTGATGTTATTCGGTCTTGTAGTGCAACGGAGATGCTACAAGCTGCCCAGCTTGCCTCTAGTGCACTGTCTGCAAGATTCCAGATGTTGCTTTTGTGTCTTTATAAGCAGAACACTGCGCAGCCCAGGCAGTCAGTGATTTTAACTCTCGATGACAATGGTGGAGACAGTTATCGAAAGCTCGAGTACTTTATTCGACATAGTCTCGATAGTTCAAGGTGAACAGGATCAGGACCACCTCGAGCAGTTGAAAATTCGGACTATCAAAACTTGTGTGGGGGAAAAGAAATAAAACAATAATGAAAAGAATTAACCACATCAACAGTGCCTCACTTGTTTTTTTTTTCAAACTCTGACTTCTTTATAGCCTTTCAGTTAGAAGATCCTTCATATCATTTCTTTATGGAAAACTGTTGCAATTTAAGCCGGTTTCTTCACGAGTCACCAATAGTAAGTTTGCTGAAACTATATTCAAGAGCAATTTTTTTCCCCCTCCCTCATCTCAGTGCTTGTAACTAAACATTTTTAAAGTCACAAATTTCCTCTCCATTGTTACATCACTTATTTATAAGCATACAAACAGAAACAATCAATAAAGAAAATGAAACAATACTGTGCTGTGCCAACAATGAGAAACCCAAAACAGCACTTTCAGCAAAAGCTTTGCTTGTCTAAAGTATCAAAAACCAGGAGAAGCATGTGCATGAGGCCACTGGCACCGACAAAACCAAAAGGAGTGATTGGTTCGACAGGGGTTGTGCTACAAGCGAGTGGAGGAAACGGATCTAGGATTGATACACTATACAGTCTATTTTTTTCTTGTTTCTTTTTTTATTTTTATTTTTTATGAGGCTCAGATTTATGGGAAATTATGAGACGTGAAATATCGAGACTACTGTGTCTACTAGGTCACCTGTGAGGGAGAGACATTTGGATTTGATCCAAGTCTTTTGATATCCTAATCTAATTCTGTTAAGGCTGTTGTTCTGATTAGTTTCTTTATGCTATCTCAGTTATTCAGATTCTTACTTTAATTATAATTTAAATGTTCATAAACTCTGACATTCCAGAGTTTTGCAACGAAGCACCTGCAGGAACAGCGCAGGCTGAAGGAGGTTAGCGCCCTCCAGACTATGGCGCAGCTGGAAGCTATAGAGGCTGAGAGGATGAAGATGGACCTCCGGGCCGAGGGGCGGCAGACGTTGCAGAAGCTGCGCATCGCCAAGTTGGAAGCCGAAAAGGAAGAACGGATCGGCAAGGTGAAGATAAATGAGTCCTACATCCCAGATTTTAGAGATGATAATTCTTCGACCATTATCTAGTGGGAAACCATTAAATGATTTATTAGATAGGAACAGCAGCATTATAAGATTATTTACTAATGCTGCTGCTGCGGTTGTCTACAGGGCAGTATTATCATTTGACAGTCATGAGGAGATACAGAAAGACGTGGACAAAATTTTCATTGGTATAAGGAACAGTGACTTCATTTAAAAAGAGACAATCCCTAAAAATTGTTTTGCAAAACAATCAACAAAGCATGGGCTATCGTTTGAGAAAATAAAATTAATTGTTTTTTTTGCTGCTTTGTTATTTTTTGTTTTTGTGACAAATAATAGTCTAATTATTTTTCTTGAGAATATAAAATAAGCCAGTATTTTTCTTGAGAATATAACATATGCCACTGAAATTTCAAGGGTCCTGAGTAATATACTTTCGAACTACCCAAATTATAAGTGGTTAATCTTATAAAAGAGACAGGTTTACCCAGCATTATTTAAAAAAAGTTCAAGTTAGTTAAATTTTTAAAAACTACAAAACAAACAGTAGATATTATTAACAGCCGCAACTTTCTTCAATAGAGCACATACACTACTCTGAAAACTGGCTAGTTCTTGTAGTACATGTTTTAGGACATTCGACAACAGCAAGCACGTGAAGAATGGGAACTGGGCAAATATCCTCCCATTAGTGGCAGTGAAATGGCGGTTAATGTACTTTGTGTTAACACTGTGCAATATAATTCTGATACACTGCTAATATTAATGATAAAATAACCTAAAACATTTATCGCAAGACTTTCTCTTAAGTCAGTCTGCAATGGAGTTAAAGGAGTTGCCCAACAAAAAGTTATTTAGTTCAATCTTAAAATTGCATGTTATGTAGAAGACCTTCATCATTATCTAAAAGGTTGTCAAGTCAAAATACATAAGTGCCCATGTATCTGACTTCTTTCTGTACTGGTGTTAAGCCCTTCAAGTTTTTAATGCTAGTATTATATTTCTGCTTTGCTCTTCTTTTCAGAATAGAGAAGCATTGGTATTGACAATGGACATAAACAGATATATGTATTGTGAAACAGTTTTCAAACTACCAAATGTGTATGAAGATGTCTGTGAAGGATGTTCTAGAACTAGCACTGGACAAAATTCAACTAACACACTTCTGCATTCCAAAAATCCTATTCTCATTAGTCAAGTGCAGGATGTTCTAGAACTAGCACCAGGCATAATTCACTAGCATGCTTTTGTATTCTGAAAATCCTATTTTCATAAGCTCAATTTCCGCAGAAATAAGATTTTGTTTAGTGAATGGAAAAAAAAGAGAATAAAATAGGTTTTTCTGTTTTGAAAATTACCTATAGCAGTAATCATGCATAGTACAAATGTAGTTGGACTGAGTGGCATATTCTAGGGTGTGGGTTTCCTGATTATGAGTGTCATTTTAGTCTGAACATTGAATCCTTGGTGCACTGTGGCAAACATGTTATTAGAATGTGACATTGGGTTGTAATGATTGAAGTCCTCTTAGTAACGTAAAAATAATGTGTATCAATTGCAAATTAGTTTTATTAACATATGACTGGTTTCAATGCTGTATGCACCATTGTCAGATATAAAATTACACAATAGCTCCTAATATCATGTCAGACCACCTTTTGCCCGGCATAGCACAGCAACTTGACGCAGCGAGGATCCAACTAGTCATTGTAAGTCCCCTGCAGAAATATTGAACCACGCTGCCATGCTGCCGTTCATAATTGTGCAGGATTTTATGCACAAAATGACCTCTCAATTAGTTCCACGAATGTTTGGTGAGATTCGTGTCAGACGATTAAGGAGGCCGTATTGTTTGCTTGTACTGTCCAGAACGTTCTGTGCAAATAATTGTGGCTCGGTTACATGGCGCTCTGTCATCTGTAACACGAAGTCCACGAATGGCTGCAAATGGTCTCCAAATAGCCGAACATAACTAATACCAGTCAGTGATCGGTTCAGTTGGACCAGAGGACTCAGACCGTTCCATGTAAACACAGCCCATACCGTTACGGAGCTATCACCAACGTGCACAGTGCCTTTGTCGACAACTCGGGTCCGTGGCTTCATGGGGCCTGTGCCACACTCGAAATCTACTGTGATCCCTTACCGAACTGAATTTGAGACACATCTGACCAGGCCACAGTTTTCCGGTCATTGAGGGTCCAACTGATGTGCCCACAAGCCCAGGACAGGCGCTGCAGGCGATGTGCTGTTAGCGAGGGCACTCGCATCAGTCATCTGTTGCCACAGCCCGTTAATGCCAGATTTTGCTCACTGTCAACATTCATCATGTGTCCTACATTGATTTCTGTGGTTATGTTACACAGTGTTGCTTGTCTGTTAGCACTGACAACTCTGCGCAAATACTGCTGCTCTCAGTTGTTAAGTGAAGGCTGTTGACCACTGTGTTGTGTGTGGTGAGAGGTAATACCTGAAATCTGATGTTCTCGCCACACTCTTGACGGTGTGAATCTCGAAATACTAACTTCCCTAATGATTTCTGAAATGGAATATCCCATGCGTCTAACTCCAACTACCACCCCACTTTCAAAGTCTCTTAGCTCCCACTGTGTGGCCAGAATCACATTGGAAATCGTTTTACGTGAGCCACCTGAGTGCCAATGACAGCTCCACCAATGCACTCTCCTTCTATTCCTTGCGTTCGCAATACTACCACCATCTGAACGTGTGCATGTCGCTATGCCATCAATTATCACCTCATTGTATTCGTAGCCGAGAATTTTATATCTGATGATGGTATGAGACACTGAAATCAGTTGTATGTTAATGGAAATACTTTGTGACTGAGACAGAAAATTTTTACATAAATAAACATCTTTTTGCCTCAAATATTTTCATTATACCCGCATTTATCTTCTCACAGAGCAAAGCTGGTGGTGTGAGCCATTCAGGAAAAGCAGCCCCAGATCATTACATGGCCTTCACTTAATTTCTGTTTGCTGTTAACAGAAGAAAAAAGTGACACTAATTATTTCACATTAAGGTTGACTTCAGCTCAAAAATTTTGGTCACCTAGCCAGTGATACAAAATGTATGACTGACAGCAAACTTAAATTTGATAACAAACTGAAGAAGTTTCTCCTTGAGGCTACCTTCTATTTCATAGAAGAGTATCTATTTATGTAACATCTAAAAGGTAGAGGGTAATGTGAAAGGATAGATAAAAAAAATCTACTCTCCAAGCTGCACACACACAAAAAGGTTTCACTTTTGGAGCCAGTGGCTCTTTCTTCTGGCAGATCTGTTTGTGTTTGGAAGGAGAGAGAGAGAGAGAGAGAGAGAGAGAGAGAGAGAGAGAGAGAGAGAGAGAGAGCTGGTAGCCATATTTACATATGAATGTAATCCACACTCAAGAGTTTCATCATAATCATGTTGAACAGTTTCCAGTCTGTCTGAACATAAGCTTCTCCGTCTAGTTGTGATTTCCCACCTTCTATACATGTTCACATTGGTCCAGTCCTCGCCTCTTTCTTCAACCCACTGCTCAACACCTTGGTCTTCCTCTTGATCATTTCCTTTGCCTGTTCATTTCATGTACCTTCTTGGGAATCACCTTGTTTCCCATTCTCTTTAAGTGTCCATACCATCTTAGCCTTGAAGTTTCTGTCCTACTCTAAAGGGTTCTTCTTTCACTATTTTTCTGACCCTTTCATTCCTCATCCTCTCTCTCCTTGTTACTCCTACACTACTTCAGAGGACATGTCTGTAATCTACTTACATCTCTTTTCTTCACTACCTGTGTTTCAGTGCATAGCTCAGCACTGGGATGTAGTAACTTATACATTACTTCTTTGCTTTTTTTGCAGGATGTATTTGTGGGAGTTTGTAGGAAGAGTTTGCAGGAATGCTTTTGCCTCTCTGCCACATTCACTAATATCTTTCTTATCTCTTCCACTTTCATTCATCGCACTTCCCGAGTACTTGATACTTCCCACCATCTTCAGTTGTTCGTATCCGATCCTTATTCTGCTAGTTGGTCTGCCTTTCTTTCTAGTTGTAACCAGGATCTCACATTTGTTGACATTAAATTTCAATTCGTACTGCCTCACGGTTTCTTCCCAAGCATCTAGCTTTTCTGGATCTCCTCCTCCCTGTTTCCCCAGACCATCAAGTCATTTGTGCACACTGTTGCTGTCAGCTTGTCTTCTCCAGATTTTTCTGCAAATTTAGTCATTATCTCATCCAAAACCACTATGGAGAGGAAAGGTTACAGTGCAGTTCCCTGTTTCACAACACTTGTTTGCTGGAACCAATCTGTCCAGTCATTTCCCACTTTCACACAACTCAGGTGTCTACAGTAAACTTCCTTCCTCCACTCTGCTTATTGTCTCTTTTTCCACTCCCTTCTTTTCTAGTGTATCCCAGTTCTTACTCCTACACACGCTATCAAATGCCATTTTTGTATCGATAAAGGGCGCCACCGGGTCTTCTCCAAATTCGTAGAGGTGGTCGTGCAGCTGCCTCACTGCGAATCTGAGGTCAACAGTTGACCTTCCAGGTCTGAAGCCACACTGTTCCTCTCTCCATTTGTTCTCAATCCTTATTTGGATTCTACTATCTGGGATCTTTTCGTATACTGTGGCACAGCATGGTATTAGTGTGCAACTCCTGTGGTTTCTACAGTCCTCCCTACTCCCATTCTTGAATGTAGGGACAATTAGTGCCCTCTTCCAATCTTCTGGAGTCTCCTTCTCATTCTCCGCTACCCTCATCGTGCCATACAGCCACTATTTCCCAAGCTCCCCTGCTACCTTCACCATTTTGACCCTTACTTCACCCACGCTTGGTACCTGTCATCTTGTCCAGTGCCATTTCCTTTCTTTCCATCTCAGGTTCTTCCTCCCACCCCAGTACTTTAATTCTACGTCCTTCAGTCTATTATCCTCATTCAAGTCCATTCAAATTTAGCAAATGCTCAAAGTACTCCTTCCACATTATCTTCAGTGACTCTTTGTTATGAACCACATTTATCCATCATTGTTGTATCCTCTCTCAATCCCCCTGCGGGTTCGGGGGTAAGAATAGGCCCGCGGTATTCCTGCCTGTCGTAAGAGGCGACTAAAAGGAGTCTCAAACGTTTCGGCCTTATGTGATGGTCCCCTCTCGGGTTTGACCTCCATCTATCTAAATTATTCCGAAGAGCGAGCCAATTGGGGAAGGGCACCTTACATGGTGCACTGTATCCTTCGTGCAATTAGACCTATAGCCGTCTTTCTCGTCGTTGCAATGGTGTCCCGCTCGTTTTCGATCTCTTGGGCGATTACCACGCTGCACTCTGCAGTGTTTCTTTTAACTGTGACGACGACCTTGGCCATTTTTGCACCTAAGATCCAGCACGGTAGCCAGTCCGTTGTGGTGGGGTCGCCATGTACCCTCTTGGTTGTAGCCCCCTGACAACACAGGGATCGCTCTACTGATGCCTGCGCCGTTCACTCCCCACGTATGCCAAGGAGTCGATGCCCATCTCCCTGGGGCATCGGGACTCCCGGCAACGGCCATCCTGCCAGGTGGCCTTTGCTGTGGCTGGGTGGCGCCCGTGGGGAGGGCCCTTGGTCGGAGTAGGTGGCATCAGGGCGGATGACCCGCAATGAAGCGTGGTACATCATCTATCGCTGGTGGGCCTCCACCAGCAGTCTCTAAGCGATCGAGGTCTAACCTCAATGGGAAGAAATTGGATCAGAGATCGTTTCCCTCCCTAGCTACTCCATGGGAGGAACGTCTTGCTAAAGAAGGCAGTGGCGAATATTCACCCCGGTACCTTGTGTGTACGTGGGTTGATGGAGAATCGTTCGTGTCAACCAAGCCCCAGTTTTTTGTGGAGCATTTAGAGGACAAGTTCGGGGAGGTGGAGGGCTTGTCCAAGATGCGCTCTGGCTCTGTGCTCATCAAAACGGCATCCTCTGCCCAGTCACGGAGGTTGCTCAATTGTGACAAGTTGGGGAATGTTTCAGTTACCATCACGCCGCATAAGAGTCTCAACATGGTCCAGGGTATTATATTCCATAGGGATCTTCTTCTGCAGTCCGACGATGAATTACGCGCTAACCTCGAACGACGAGCTGTTCACTTCGTCCGGCGCGTCCATCGGGGTCCGAGGGATAATCAGGTAGCCACCGGTGCCTTCATCTTGGCCTTTGAGGGTGATGTCTTACCCGAAAAGGTTAAGGTGATGGTTTACCGTTGTGATGTGAAACCATATATCCCTCCTCCGATGCGGTGTTTTAAATGCTGGAAGTTCGGGCACATGTCATCTCGCTGTACTTCCAGCATCACGTGTCGGGATTGCGGACGTCCTTCGCATCCTGATACTCCATGTGCTCCGCCTCCCGTCTGTGTTAACTGTGGAGAACACCATTCCCCCTGCTCACCGGACTGTCGGATCTTCCAGAAGGAAAGGAAGATAATGGAATATAAGACCCTGGACCGCCTGACCTACACAGAGGCACGGCGGAAATATGAGCGGCTCCATCCTGTGCCCATGACATCCACCTATGCCGCTGCTGCAACAGCGGTCCGATCCTCTCCCGTGTCGTCACGTACTGTTGCCTCTCAGCTATGTCAAAATGACCCGGCCCCCTTGGTTGTGGGGAGCACTTCACCCTCTGTTGCTCCATCTACTCCAGGAGCGACACCACCCCAACCATCGGGGACATTCGTCCCCCCTTCCCAGCCGGAGAAGCGTAGGGCTTCTTCGGCTACTCTAGCCAGGAAGGGGTCCCTTGGGGCCCTCCCTTCCCAGGCTTTGCCCAGTGTCAAAGCGGATACCCGCAAAGTTTTGAAGCAACAACCGGTCGCTGGTCATAGGGCTTCACGGTCGTCGTCCGTCCCTGAGACTGACCCAGTGGGGCCCTCCCAGCCAGACCCTCCCAAGGCACAGCGTGCGAAGCCGTTGAAGAAAAAGGCTCCCAAGCATCCTGACATTGCGGTGGCACCTGTCCCACCGCAACCTTCAACCTCTGCGTCTGAGGACGAGGTGGAGATCCTGGCGTCCGCTGAGGACCTCGATCTCGCCAGTCCCTCCGACGCCATGGAAAGCACTGGCACAGGTGCTCACTTGGAGGCAGCGGGTGACCCAGTGGCGTAATCTGCCTTCCCCGTCCCGTCACGCCTTTCCCAGCAATGGCCAGTACCATCCTCCAGTGGAACTGCAGCGGTTTCTTCCACCATTTAGCTGAGCTCCGCCAACTTATCAGCCGTCATCCTTTCCTTTGCATTGCTCTGCAGGAAACTTGGTTTCCAGCAATGCGAACCCCCGCCCTCCGTGGCTATCGGGGTTATTTTAAGAACCGGGCAACTTACGAAAGGGTGTCTGGTGGCGTCTGTATATATGTCCTGAACTCTCTTCACAGCGAGTTTGTGCCTCTACAAACAGCTTTAGAGGCTGTCGCTGTTCGGGTGTGCACGCCCCAGGCCATTACCGTCTGCAGTATTTACCTTCCACCTGATGGTACTGTCGCGCAGCATGTCCTGGCTGCTCTGATAGCACAACTGCCGCCACCTTTTTTGCTGCTGGGCGATTTCAATGCCCACAACCCTCTATGGGGTGGGAGTGTCTCCGATGATCGTGGTCGGGCCATGGAGCATGTGTTGGCTCAGCTCGACCTTAGCCTCTTGAACACCGGTGCTCCCACGCATTTCAGTGTGGCCCACGGCTCGTTCTCGGCCATCGATCTCTCTATTTGCAGCCCTGGACTTGTCCCATCCCTCCACTGGAGGGTGCATCCTGACCTGTGTGGTAGTGACCATTTTCCCATCTATTTGTCACTGCCACAGTGTCATTCTTCTGGGCGCTTGCCCCGCTGGGCTCTCCACAGGGCTGACTGGCCAGCTTTTACTTCTGCTGTAACCATTGCGTCTCCCCCACAGGGTGACATTGACGAGGTGGTCTGTGTTTTAACCACGTCCATCATTTCAGCGGCCGAGGCTACCATCCCCCGTTCCTCTGGCCTCCCTCGGCGGAAGGCTGTCCCCTGGTGGTCGCCGGAGATTGCTGAGGCTATTCGCGACCGTAGGCGGGCTCTCCAGCGTCATAGGCGGCACCCGTCTCTGGAGACCCTCATCGCCTTTAAGAGGCTCCGTGCCTTCGCCCGTCGACTTATTGCACGGCGTAAGCAGGAGTGCTGGGAGAGGTACGTCTCCTCCCTGGGCTCCCGTGTCTCGTCCTCGCACGTGTGGTCCCGGATCCGGCGGATTTATGGCTCCCAGGCCCCTGTGGGTGTCCCTGGGCTCTCCTTGGACGGCGCTGTCTGCACGGACGCTGCCGCCATTGCTGAACGCCTCGCCGCGCACTTTGCTCAGAGCTCTGCGACTGCATCCTATCCCCCCGCCTTTCGCTCTCTAAAGGAGCGAGCCGAGCGGACGCCGTTCTCATTCCACACGCGTCATTATGAAACATACAATGCTCCTTTCAGCGAGAGGGAACTCCTCGCTGCCCTCGCCGATTGCCCTGATACAGCACCAGGACCGGACTGCATCCACGCGCAGATGCTGAAGCATCTCTCCAGGGACTGCCAGAGACACATCCTCACCATCTTTAACCGCATTTGGAGCGAGGGCGTGTTCCCGTCGCAATGGCGAGAGGGTCTTATTGTCCCCATCGTGAAGCCCGGTGCGGACCCACTGGCGGTGGACAGCTATCGTCCCATTACCCTCACCAACGTTTTGTGCAAATTGCTCGAACGTATGGTGGGGCGGCGTTTGTGTTGGGTCCTTGACTCGCGCGGTCTCCTCGCTCCATCTCAGGGTGGCTTCCGTCGGGGCCGGTCTGCAGTGGACAATTTGGTGCGGCTGGAATCTGCTGTCCGTACGGCTTTTGCCCGACGTCAGCACCTTGTTGCTGTATTTTTCGATCTGCGGAAGGCGTATGACACCACATGGAGGCATCACATCCTCGCCACGTTGCATGGGTGGGGTCTTCGTGGTCGGCTCCCGGCTTTTGTTCAAAGCTTTTTATTGCGCCGCTCTTTCCGGGTGCCAGTCGGTGCCACCTCTAGTTCCTCTTATATACAGGAAAATGGGGTCCCGCAGGGCTCGGTGTTGAGCGTCTCGTTATTTCTAGTGGCCATTAATGGTCTGGCTGCAGCAGTGGGGTCGTCGGTGTCTCCTTCTTTGTATGCCGACGACTTCTGCATCTCATTTAGCTCCACGACTACGGGAGTCGCCGAACGCAGGTTGCAAGTCGCCGTTCGCAAGGCAGCATCATGGGCTCTGGCTCATGGTTTTCAGTTCTCTGCTGCCAAGACTCGGGTTATGCACTTCTGCAGGCGTCGGACGGTCCACCCTCATCCTGACCTTTACCTCGACGGCCACCTGCTTGAAGTGGTGGACACTTGCCGCTTCTTGGGACTCGTGTTTGATGCCCGGCTCACATGGGTTCCTCATGTTATTCAGCTGAAGCAAAAATGCTGGCGGCACCTCAACGCCCTCCGCTGCCTTAGCCACACGTCTTGGGGTGCAGATCGCTGCACGCTACTGCAATTGTACAGAGCTCTTGTGCAGTCCCGGCTTGATTATGGGAGCCTGGCCTATGGGTCTGCGTCCCCCTCAGTGTTGAAGTTGTTAGACCCCATACATCACTGTGGGGTTCGGCTTGCTACTGGCGCTTTTCGCACCAGCCCCGTGGATAGTCTACTGGTGGAGGCCGGGGTTCCCCCGCTGCGGATTCGCCGCCATCGTCTGCTCGCCGACTATGCTGTCCACGTACATTGCTCGCCAGGCCATCCCAATCGTCGCCTGCTTTTCCCTGCCTTGGTCCACCACCTGCCCGAACGGCGACCTCGGTCTGGGCTTTCCGTAGCTGTCCGTGTCCAGTCCCTGCTGTCAGAACTGGGGTCGTTCCCTCTTCTGCCTCCCTTCCGGATCCGTACACCTACGCCTCCCTGGTGTTTGTCCCGGCCGTCCGTCCGTCTGGATTTGGCACAGGGACCTAAGGACTCGGTTCCGCCTGTGGCCCTCCGTCGCCGTTTTCTTGCGCTCCTCGACTCATTTCCGGGCTGTGAGCCTGTCTACACTGATGGTTCCCTGGTTGATGGTCGCACTGCCTACGCTTTTGCTCACGCTGCCCATGTTGAGCAACGCTCCTTGCCGGCTGGCTGCAGTATTTTTACTGCAGAGCTGGTGGCCATCTTGCGAGCTCTTGAGCATATGCGTTCCTGCTCAGATGCGTCCGTCGTCATCTGCAGTGACTCCCTGAGCAGCCTTCAGGCCATCGACCGCTGCTATCCCTCCTCTCCTCTGGTGTCCTCCATTCAGGAGGCTGTTTCCGACATTGCCCGTTCTGGTCGTTCGGTGGTCTTGGTTTGGACGCCCGGTCATGTTGGCATCCCTGGGAACGAACGTGTAGACAGGCTGGCCAAGGGGGCGATCGACGCCCCGGCTTTGGAGATCGGCCTTACGGCTCGCGACCAGCAGCTGGTGTTGCGCCGTAAGCTGATTGGGATGTGGGCTGCTGAGTGGCGTGGCATGACAGCCCCGAATAAACTGCGGGCTGTCAAGGAGACGACCGATGTGTGGCGTTCCTCCCTGCGGGCTTCTCGCAGGGACTCGGTAGTCCTGTGTCGGCTGCGCATCGGCCATACATACCTGACGCACGGCCATCTGTTGCGTCAGGAGGATCCCCCCTTGTGTCGGTGTGGGTCCCGGCTGACGGTCGGCCACATTTTGCTGGAGTGTCCTCGACTGCGCACACTCCGGCACTCTTTTAATCTCCCGGGCACTTTGGCTTTGGTTTTATCCGACGATGCCTCCATGGCTGATACCGTTTTAAATTTTATCCGTGGTAGTCCGTTTTATGGTTCGATTTAGGGAGGTCCTGCGCCTTTCCCTTTCTGTGTCTATTGTCCTTGTGTCTGTTGCTGTTCTGGTGTGCCGTGAGATGGTTGCCTCTTTCCCATTTTTGATCTCGTGGTCAGTCAACCAGTCTCCGGCCATCTTCCTTTCTTCTGTTTCTTTCTGTCTGGTGTTCCTCTGTCCTGTTCTTGTCTGTAGTGTTTGTTGCTGAATTTGTGTGCTTTTAGCGCCTGGGGGGACGTCTCCTCCCCCTTTGGTTTTTATCTGCTTCGTAGATTTTCGGCTCGCCTGATTTTGGAATGGGGGACTGATGACCTTCGCTGTTTAGTCCCCCTTAAACATCCAACAACCACCACCATCCTCTCTCAAACCCCTACTCTTACTTTTGTTCGTTCCGTATAGTAATTTCTTACTTCCTCTACTGTTTTCCTCTATCATATTTGTCCATTCTTCCATTCAATTTCCTCTCTCCTCAGCGATTGTGTTATTTGCCCCTCCCCCCTTTTTTTAAAAATACTCCTTTCTTGCTGATTCAGTCCTTTCTCGGAACCACAGTCTGAAGGCCTTGTTTTTCCTCCCCACTATATCCTTGACTCTTTCATTGCATCAAAGTGTCACCTTCCACCTTTTTCTGCCACTTGTCCTTCCACATACAGCTACTGCAGCATCTACCACAGCACTTTTAAATCGCCCCCCAGTCCTTTTCTCCTGTTTTTGGTTAATTCTTTGGTACCCTTCCCCTTATAATCTCCTGGTATTCTTCATTTACTTCCTTTTCCTTCAATTTCCATACTCTGATTCTCCTTTCCTGGTTCTCTGTCTTCTTCCATTCCTTAATGATTCTCATATTCATTACCAGTAGCCAGCGGTCACCATCCAGAGCCTCAAATGGTAATACCTTTATATCTGTTACTGTCTTCTTAATTTCCCAGTCATGGAGCATCTAATCCACCAAAGATTTCTGTGCTACATTCCTGCTGTACCATGTTACTTTATGGCTCCCTTTTTTCCAAAACCACGAGTTACGTATCACTAAACCATTTCTCTTCCAGAATTCCAGCAATCTCTTTCCTTCTTCATTTCTACTTCCCCATCTGTCTGAACCAAGTACATTTTCATACCCTTGTCTTTCATTCCCTACATGCGTATTCAAATCTGCCATGACTATTATCCTTTGTCGGTCCAACTGCTTTTGTAGTTGTTACTTGAAGGCCTGCTTCTCTTGAGATGTACAGCCCACTTGAGGGGCATACACTTGAACCACCTCTTTACTCCTTCATTATCCTGTTGTTGCTCCTCCGTACCTCTTCCTTTTAGACATCCCTCACAACAACTCCCACTGCCTGTTGTTATCCTTCTTCATTTCCACTCCAACACAACCTGTGTAACCTTTCCTCAGCTCTATATTGCCTTCTCCTTTCCATCGTGTCTCTCCCATACATAAAATATCTACAGGGTTATTACAAATGATTGAAGCGATTTCACAGCTCTACAATAACTTTATTATTTGAGATATTTTCACAATGCTTTGCACACACATACAAAAACTCAAAAAGTCTTTTAGGCATTCACAAAAGTTCGATATGTGCCCCTTTAGTGTTTCGGCAGACATCAAGCCGATAATCAAGTTCCTCCCACACTCGGTGCAGCATGTCCCCATCAATGAGTTCGAAAGCGTCGTTGATGCGAGCTTGCAGTTCTGGCATGTTTCTTGGTAGAGGAGGTTTAAACACTGAATCTTTCACATAACCCCACAGAAAGAAATCGCATGGGGTTAAGTCGGGAGAGCATGGAGGCCGTGACATGAATTGCTGATCATGATCTCCACCACGACCGATCCATCGGTTTTCCAATCTCCTGTTTAAGAAATGCCGAACATCATGATGGAAGTGCGGTGGAGCACCATCCTGTTGAAAGATGAAGTCGGCGCTGTTGGTCTCCAGTTGTGGCATGAGCCAATTTTCCAGCATGTCCAGATACACGTGTCCTGTAACTTTTTTTCGCAGAAGAAAAAGGGGCCGTAAACTTTAAACTGTGAGATTGCACAAAACACGTTAACTTTTGGTGAATTACGAATTTGCTGCACGGATGCGTGAGGATTCTGTACCACCCAGATTCGCACATTGTGTCTGTTCACTTCACCATTAAGAAAAAATGTTGCTTCATCACTGAAAACAAGTTTCGCACTGAACGCAACCTCTTCCATGAGCTGTTGCAACTGCGCCAAAAATTCAAAGCGTTTGACTTTGTCATCGGGTGTCAGGGCTTGTAGCAATTGTAAACGGTAAGGCTTCTGCTTTAGCCTTTTCCGTAAGATTTTCCAAACCGTCGGCTGTGGTACGTTTAGCTCCCTGCTTGCTTTATTCATCGACTTCTGCGGGCTACGTGTGAAACTTGCCCGCACACGTTCAACCGTTTCTTCGCTCACTGCAGGCCGACCCGTTGATTTCCCCTTACAGAGGCATCCAGAAGCTTTAAACTGCGCATACCATCGCCGAATGGAGTTAGCAGTTGGTGGATCTTTGTTGAACTTCGTCCTGAAGTGTCGTTGCACTGTTATGACTGACTGATGTGAGTGCACTTCAAGCACGACATACGCTTTCTCGGCTCCTGTCGCCATTTTGTCTGACTGTGCTCTCGAGCGCTCTGGCGGCAGAAACCTGAAGTGCGGCTTCAGCCGAACAAAACTTTATGAGTTTTTCTACGTATCTGTAGTGTGTCGTGACATATGTCAATGAATGGAGCTACAGCGAATTTATGAAATCGCTTCAATCATTTGTAATAGCCCTGTATATTTCTCCTGCCCATCATATCCATTATTTCCTCTATCTTTCCTGTCAGTGTTCCAAGTTGCAATTTGTACTTTGTTTGCCTTGCCAGGTTGTTGTCTTATATGTCCATTCTTTTTGAGGCTAGTTGTCTTTGGTTTGGGGGGGGGGGGGGTGTTTTGGGGGAGGAGCCCAGACATTGAGGTCATCAGTCTCGTCGTATTAGAGAAGGATGGGGAAGGAAGTCGGCCATGCCCTTTGAAAGGAACCGGCATTTGCCCGGAGTGATTTAGGGAAATCATGGAAAACTAATTGAGGATGGCCAGATGCAGGATTGAACCATCATCCTCCCGAATGCAAGTCCAGTGTGTTAACCACTGCACCACCTCGCTCGGTACCTTTGGTTGCTGATCCACTTTTTGCTACATAGGCCTATCACAGCTTCACTAGAGCCCCATTAGCCACCACTTTTCAGAGTTCCTACAGAGCCCTCACAGCTACCACACTGGTCCTGGGGCACTTGAAGTGCCCACTGTACTTCACCCCAGTGGGCCATTCCCTAATTTGTTGCGTCGCCCTCCTCCCGTGACTTGGACGAGAATTGGTCTTCTGAGAGGCACTCAGGAGTTTCTCAGTTACAATTTGCTTGGCTTGGAATGTGTGTCCAAGCTGCTCAGAGCATCGTTCTCCATACTGAAACTACTCTTAGAGATCTTGAGGTCTACTAAAATCCCAATTTTTCTTGTTTTATTTGTAATACGTTTCCCACAAACAAAAATAAAATATCATTTGCCAGCCGTCAACACGCGTGCGCGCCCACACACATACGCACGCACGCGTGCGCGCGCACACACACACACACACACACACAACATCTAAGCCTTGGTTTGTGGAGGGAGGTGAGGTGGTTTTGCCAGTTGGCAATAAATCAATAGATTAAGTAACAGCTATAAAATGTCTAGGATCATGTGGCTGGACCGATGTAAGTAGAATGATCTCATAAAACTAGTTGTATGAAAAGCAGATATCAGACAGATTCATTGGGAGAATCCTAAGGAAATGTAACACGCCACTGGAAAAGGTGCTTTACAAAACCTCAGTCAGCCAATTCTTGTGTACTACTTGTTACTCTGAGGCCAGCACTCGATCATATCAGTAGAGAAGAAAGTGAATGTCTAAAGAAGAGTGGTTTGTTTTATCACCAGTAGTATTACAGAGATGCTCATCAAACACCAGGGGCAGACTCTATGAGAGAGCCAGTGTCTGTTACAGAGATATTTGATTGTAAAATTTCAGATTACATGTTCCAGGAAGAGTTAAGCAACATATTACTTCCTGCCACGTGCAATGTGAGAAATGACTGTGTTAGTAAAGTCAATGAAATTTGCACTCATACAGAGGTAAGCGCTAGCCATTCTTTCAGTGCAGTATTTGTAAATGGAACAGTTGCCACCATCATGGCCAGTTCACTACACACCTGTCACTGTAACAGAGAGTGATTTTGTGATGGTGGCACACTTTCTTGCCCTCAGATGTGTCACACAGTGTGATCTGTAAGTGTCAGGAATTTATGCTGTACATTGAATCTGTAGAAGATGAAAAGAGTGGGATGGAAACAGGAAAGAGGAAGGCAGGTAGGCAAATGTGCTCAGTGCTGAGGATCGGTAGTGTAGTGTCGAGAATATTTGTCGAAATGGTCACAGACGACAAATAATTATTTTTTTCCCCACAGCCAAAAAGTCTGCAGCGAGAACTGCTGTTTAATCAGCTCCATCAGGATGAGGTTCTTGCAGAGGAAATGGATAAAGTCAAGAGGCAAGAGATAGTGCAGCTGAAGCTCAGGTAATAACTCTTTCAGTCTAATTTAAATTCATTAATATTTGAAATATGCGGTTTCAGTATAATGTGAGAATGTCTGGGGTGGAATAAAATCATACAGCTAAGGCATTCAGCAGTCAACAGTTGCGTAAATAAGATCTAAATCTTGAGAGTGAAAATATAAGTTAAGCCAAAGGTAACATAAAAGTAGTAATGATGTAATGTGTTCATCAGAAATATCTATACATAAAAATCTTCTTTGTATGGAATGAATCTATAAATGTTCATCCATCCAAATTTCTCACTCAGTGCCATTATTGTAAAAAGGTAAAACACATCAAAATCGATAAAAATATCATGTAACCATGTCCTGTTTTGAAACAAAACCCATCAGCATATGATCCCCCTCCAGGAAAACATATCCGCATGTTGACTCCCAATCACGTTCGTGCTCAGCATTCACTGATTTATTTTTGCTGGTTAGAAGGGAAGTGACCACGAAATTTTTATTGATTTCTTATGTGTTTTTATTTCTATATAATAAATCTATATAATAATGTAATGACCATAACATTTTTAGTGACTTTTTTGTTTTTTTATTTCTCTCTAATAATGACATTACTGAGAGGACTTTGTTTGAATGAAAATTTGTGAACATATTACTTGCAGTGAAGATTATTGTGTGTAAATATTTATGACAATGAAGATATGTACCTTACATTAAATTATCCAGCTTTTGCAGTATGTGTGGCTGAGTCAACATTTTAGCTTCTAAGCTGACTACAGCGATGACCTCACACCCAATTGTGGATCAGTTCAAAAATTTAAATTATTGCTAAGCTTTTGGACACTGCTCTGTCTTGAATCTAACAGACGAATGACTTTGTCTCCCCTCCTTTTGAGGTTTGAGGGGCCTGTCCTTCCTTATTACATTTTTCAATCTCACCCTCTTTTGTACCTGGGAAGGGACTAATATCCCAAAAAACTGGGTTCCTTTCTCAAACCTTTATACATGTCTACCAACAATATTAAAAATTTCACCTATTGAAGGTGAGCAATTCTGTTTCATGACTTACTAGTTTTCTTGATTGCATTTTACTTTACTAGCTATAAAGGGTAGTCAAATGAAAGCAAGTCAGACAGGAAGAAACAGTAACGAAACTGTTTATTATTCCACAAGCAATCATCGTAACTGTTAATACATTTATCCCACTGTGAAACAAGACCATCAATGGCTTCACGCAAAAATGTTTGTGGTTGCCTATGGAACCATGCTTGTGTCCCAGTCCGCACCTCTGCATCCGAAGCAAAGTGGTGGCTACGAATGTCTTTCCTCAGGGCTCCAAAAATATGGAAATCACATGAGAAGAGATTGGGACTCTATGGAAGATATGTAAGGCCTTCCCAGAAAAAACTTCAGCAGCATAGTTGAAACACCCTTGGCAACACGTGGGCCCACTGACACTTTGCACTGATGGAAGCACACCATTAAATTCAAATGCCCAGGAATGTTGTTGGATGGCACCGTTCTGTTGCAGGATAATGCCTGCCCACTTATTGCCATGCTTGTTTCAAATATGCTGCAGAAGTTTCGCTGGGAATCCGTTACACATCTGCCATACAGTACAGATCCCTTCCCATGTGATTTCTATATTTTTCGAGCCCCAAAAAAAGACGTTCGTGCCCATCAATTTGCTTTGTACGAAGAGGTGTCTGGGTACAATCATGTTTCCATAGGCAACTGCAAACATTTTTCCACGAAGGCCTTGACCATCTTGTCTCACAGTGGGATAAATGTATTAATAATTGTGTTAATAGTTATAGTTTTGAAATAATAAACAGTTTACTTGCCAATATTATGAAAAGGAAAAGTCGCTCTCACCATGTAGCAGAGGTACTGAGTCGAAGATAGGCAAAACGAAAAGACTGTCACAAATAGGCTTTGGGCCAGCAAAGCCTTCACAAAAAAAAAAAAAAAAAAAAAAAAAAAAAAAAAAAAAAAAAAAAAAAAAAAAAAAACCACACACACACACACACACACACACACACGTGTGTACAAATGCAACTCACGCAGTGACTGCAGTCTCTGGCAATGGAAGCCACATTGCATTGTGACTTTAGTTGCCAGAGAATGCAGTCGCGAGCGTGTGTGTGTGTGTGTGTGTGTGTGTGTGTGTTTTGTGTATTTTTGATGAAGGCATTGCTGGCTGAAAGCTTATTTGTGACAGTCTTTTTGTTGTGCCTATCTGTGACTCAGCATCTCTGCTATATGGTGAGTAGCAACTTTCTTTTTCATAATATTGTTACATTCCATTCCAGATTTTCCATTATTTGAAACAGTTTACTTACTTCTTCCATTTGTCTTTGTCTTTCAATATTTGATTTTCCACTGTTTTGTTGTGTCTTGCATTATGTTGCATATTTCATGCATATGATCTGATAATCCTAACGCTGTATGTGTTGTCCTTTGTACAAATACTGACAAGGAAGTTCATGGCATAATTGTGATAAATATGACTAAATTTAAATTGTGTTTTAATGATGCTCCAACCAGTCTCTGAGATATTTCCCGTGAGGATAAATGTTCAGCTTCGGTGTTGCACATACATGTGTACTGCTTATAGAACTACTCAATTTATTTTCTTTTTCCATTTTGTATTGTTATTTCAGACAGCAGTTACGTGAATCGAGTGTTGAACTAAAAGAGTTAGAATCGAAGTTGAGAGCAGCGTATGTCTACAAGGAACTGTGTGCTCAGAAAGCAGAGAAGGAGGCAGAGAAGATGAGGGAGAAAGTAAGTTTGTATAACACATGTACGAGGCTAGAACAATTACTTCCTTTGTAGAATTGGAATAAAGAAGTGGACAGGCACATGATAAAGGATGATCTGTTTCTAATTTTGTAAGATAAAGTCCTTCAGAGCTCTGAATTGGGACTTTCTCTGGATTAGATTAGATTAATACTTGTTCCATAGATCATGAATACAACACTTTGCAATGATGTGGAATGTGTCAGTATAACAAAATGGTTCTTCACACACCATAATTCAAGTTCTTTTTTAAATTTATTTTTTAGTTGTAAGATTACTAATTTGTATCTAAAAACTCATCTATTGAGTAGGAGGAGTTATGAGTCAGAAATTCTTTTAATTCGTTTTTAAATGTTCCTTGGCTGTCTGTCTAAGATAAAGTCCTTCAGAGCTCTGAATTGGGACTTTCTCTGGATTAGATTAGATTAATACTTGTTCCATATATCATGAATACAACACTTTGCAATGATGTGGAATGTGTCAGTATAACAAAATGGTTCTTCACACACCATAATTCAAGTTCTTTTTTAAATTTATTTTTTAGTTGTAAGATTACTAATTTGTATCTAAAAACTCATCTATTGAGTAGGAGGAGTTATGAGTCAGAAATTCTTTTAATTCGTTTTTAAATGTTCCTTGGCTGTCTGTCAGACTTTTGATGTTATTAGGTAAGGGATCAAAGATTTTTTGTCACAGCATAATTCACCCCTTTCTGTGCCAAAGTTAGATTTAATCCAAAGTTCTGGAATTCAGCTTTTCTTCTAGTGTTGCAGCTATGCACATTGTTATTCCTTTTGAAATTATTCTGATTACACACTTTTGTGCAATGATAACTTTCTTCCTTAATGGTGAATTACCCCAAAATATGATGTCGTATGAAAGCAGTGAGTGAACATAGACATAGTAAGCTAATTTACTTATTTCCAATAACCCTAATAGCATAAATAGCTGAACTCAAACATTTCAGCAGATCATCAATTTGTTTCTTCCAATTCAATCTCTCATCAATGCCCACACCCAAAGATCTGGAATATTCTGCCCGAGCTACAGACTTTTGTTCAAACTCTGTATTTATTAATGACGTTCTGCCATTTACTGTACAGAACTCCATATACTGTGTTTTATCAATTTTAATGAGAGTCCCTTTGCAGATGACTACTTAATAATTATTTACAATTTCCGCAGCTAATCATTGTTTCTTGGATGTGATTACTTTACTTGTTTTATCAGCAAAAAGAACTGGCTTCACATCTTTGTGACTATAGAATGGCAAGTCGTTAATATATATTGAGAATATTGAGGGACTCAAAATTTAACCTTTTGAGACCCCATTCTTGATACTTCCCCAGTCTGAGGAATCTGCTGATTTTCCTGCTTATGTGAACTGTTCATTTCAACCTTTTGTACTCCTCCAGTTAAATATGTGTTAATCCATTTGTGCACTGCCTCACTCATATCACAATAATTAAATTTATTTAGAAGAATTCCATGATTTACACAATCAAAAGCCTTTGAGAGAGTGCAGGAAATTTCACTTGGTGATGTTTGGTTATTCAAATAATTAAATATCTGATCAATGAAAGCATATACAGCATTTTCTATTGAAAAGCCTTTCTGAAAACCAAATTAGTGTTTTGTTAGTACTTTGTTTTTACAATATATGAAGCTACTCAGAATACAATACTTTTTCAAGGATTTTTGACAAAGCTGTCAGAAGTGCGACTAGGTGATAGTTGTTGGTATCAGGCCTGTCATTCTTTTTATGCAATGGTTAAACAATAGCCTATTTCAAATTATTAGAAAAAATGTCCTATTTCAGTGAGGTATTACATACATGGCTGAGAATCCTGTTTATCTGTTGGCGACAAGCTTTTAGTACTTTGTTGGAAATGCCATCAATCCTGTGTGAGCTTTTACTTTTGAGTCAGTTTATTGTTTTCCTAACTTCAGAAGGAGAGGTGGGTAGAATTTCAATTTTATCAAATTTTATAGTTATTGCTCTTCCATACAAAACTTTGCCTTTTATAATGAACATCTGAATCCGGTTTTCTCCAAAACATTTAAAAAATTATTGTTAAAAATATTCTCACTCTCTAATGTTTTGTTAATAAACTTTTCATTCAGTTTGATGGGAATAAAGTCTTCGTGTGCTCTTGGTAGCCCTGTTGCCCTGTCATATGGACTTTTTTATAACTTTCCTTAATGTGCTACAGTAGTTTTTATAATATTTGACTATTTCTTAGTTATTACTGTTTCTTACTATTAGATATATTTCCCTTTTTCCAGTTACAATATACTTTTATCCTTTTAATAAGCCACGGTTTCTTACAATTATATTTCACTGTTTTCTTAGGGAACTGATTTTGAAAATGATCACAAATATATCATGAAATAAGTTATATTTTAAATTAGCATCATGCTCTTGGTACACCGCATCCCAGTTTAACTGCTGCAATCTTTCCTTAAAATTTGCAGTCATTAAGTTGTTAATTGAATGCGCTATTTGAGAGAACTGTTTTGAGTAACTGTATGGAACTATGTCATATACTGTAACTAGCTGTGCATCATGATCAGAAAGACCATTCGTAACAGGATAAATATTTATTCAATTAAATTTATCTTGGTCTGTGAAACTATTATTTATCAGTGTGTTGCTTTCCTGTTCCACCCAAGTAGGAAAATCAATAATTGACATCGTATTGAAAGAACCTAATGATACTTCAAGATCATTCTTCCTGATAGACTTTCAGAAAATCTACATTGAAGTCCCCGTAAATGATAATTTGCTCCCCTCTGTCTGACATGTAGCACAATGAGGAACCCAGGTTTTTTTAGAAATAGTTGAAAATCTTCCAATGGGCACCTATACACAGCTACAATTATAAAATTACCATTATTTAGTTTAAGCTCATAGACACATGCTTTATATATTGCTCTATACAATTTTTTTTTTTTTAGTTTATAAATTTTTCGCACTATTATAACTTTCAACGTAAATGGCAACTCCTTCTTTTTCCGTCTCCTCTCTACTGACACGTGCTGAAAGCTTATATCCATTTACATTTACCTTTTCGATATCAGCGACTATACAATGTTCAGACAAGTGTACTACATCTATTGCTTTCTCTGTTTGTAAATCTTCCAAACAAAAAGTTCATCTACATTGTTTTTTGATCCCCTTATATTCCGATGCAGTATACTGACATTATTTTTCACTGTATTTTTGTAAGAATCTTGTAATATTTTAACATCTTTAGTATCTGCCTGTATGAGCTTCTCATAATGCTTGATTCCTTTCAATGTTGTACCACTGGACATTGGCCTCAGCCTAAGAAAGAAGTGCTCCCATGTGTTTCAGTGATCCCTCCCCCTAAGAATTTTGCTGCCAACCCAGCCAATTTACTCTATTGAGATGCATACCATGTCTAGTGCAATCCCATCTACCAATAGCATCAGTAGGAACCAAACCTTTATCTGACCGAGAAGCCTCCAACTCCATACCAACCCTTCTTACAGATCTGTTCTGCTGGAATCGATTATACTGCCTGAAAGCAGGCAGTACGAAAGTGAAGTTAAGTAAATGCTTTTAAATTATTCTCTGCAGACTGTGTTTTCTGCAATTAATTCTTAGAAAATAAATGTGAGACTGCTGGCTCCTTACTTGCAATGAAAAATGATTTTAGTATTCCCATTTTGATAGCCCACACAGTATGTGACCCCTTTTTTTTGTCAGATTAGTTTCCTGCTAAATTCCTTTTTCTCGTAAATTATCTTCAAATTGTGCTATTTATTAAATTCAGGCAACATCATTATTCATTTCTTATTAAATACTGTAAATCATAAGACGATGTTTTGCTAATCTTTAAATTCAATACCCCATGTAGTTATAATTCCTTTATTGTAACTGGCATACATACAACAAACAGTCAAGGATCATACAGTCGGAAAAACACCGTGCTTGTGGTAAATCCGAATTACACCTCCTTGATATAATACTTCATCTCCAGTTCCAATTTACACTGGGGTGACAAAAGTCATAGGATAACAGTATGCACATATACAGACGGTGGTAGTATTGCGTGCATGAGGAATATAAGAGCAGTGCATTAGCAGAGTTGTCATTTGTGCTCAGATGGGTTAAAAGGTTTCTGATATGATTATGGCTTCGCAGTGAGAATTAACAGACTGTGAATGCAGAATGGATTGTTGCAGCTAAATGCGTGGGACATAACATTTCTGAAAGCTGTAGGAAATACAATATGCCGAGATCCACAGTGTCAAGAGTGTGCTGAGAACACCAGATTTGAGGCATTACCTCTCATCATGGACAATACAGTGGCCAGCAACCTTCACTTAACGACTGAGAGCAACTGCATTTACATAGAATTATCAGTGTTAACAGACAAGCAACACTGCACGAAATAACTACAGAAGTCAATGTACGATGAATGAATGAAATAGGAAAGTGTGGCAAAATTTGGCACTAATGGGCTGTGGCAGCCAACACTGCATGAAATAATCACAGAAGTCAGCATATGATGAATGTATCCGTTAGGGAAGTGTGGCAAAATTTTGCACTAATGGCCTGTGGCATTAGACGACTGACACGGGTGCCTTTGCTATCAGCGTGGCATTGCATGCAGTGCCTCCATAGGGCTTGTGGCCGTATGATTTGGACTGTAGACAACTATAAAACTGTGGCCAGGTCACACGAGTCCGAGCTGACGGTAGAGTTCGAACGTGGCAGAGACTGCACGAAGCCTCGGACCCGAGTCGTCGACAAGGCACTGTGCGAGGTGGTGGTGACTCAATAGTGGCGTGCACTGTGTATACGTGCAATGAACTGGTTCCTCTGTTCCAACTGAACCAATCACTGATCGGAAATGGTTATGTTCGACTACCTGGACATTTAGGGACTTCATATTCCCAAACAATGACATGCCGTGCCATCAGTCCACAGTTGTTCGCAACTAGTTTGAAGAAGGTTTTTGGCAACACTTTTGCTATTACAGATGGCTATTGAGGCAGCATGGTTCATCGAGTCCGTGCCATATCGAATTGCTGCACTACACCAGGCAAAAGGAGGTACGACACAATAATAGGAGGATCCCATGACTGTTGTCACCTCAGAGTACATTTTTCAGTACTCATGATTGAAGAGGATGCAACAATCTTCGTCAAGAAATATTCCTGTTCAGTTTAATTGTATATGTTGATTGCATTGTTTTTGCCTTGGGTGCTGTTAGTGGCCAAATGCAGTGTCATTGGTTGTCACTGAAGCATAAGCAGAAGCTCTTCTTCTTCAAACATTTCATCTTGTGCAGGTCATTCAGAAAGCCACTTCCAATCTTCTCTTTTCTTCCACAGCCTATGGTTCAGTATTTCCTGCCACTTTAGTCCTTTCAAATTCACATCATCCTTCACCTGGCCTCTGCATCTTGTTCATGGGCTTCCAATTGTTCTTCCAAATTCTGGCTATTCCAGATATCTTCTTGGTAGTATTTCTTTTCCAATTCTGTAAATATTGCCAAAGCACTTCAGACAATTTTTCTAAATAATTTCTTTTAGGGGACTGCTGAAGTGTGTTTTGTACTGTTTCATTTCTTGTCCTTGTTACTAAACTTGTTATGTTGCCAGTGGAACTTACATTAAAAGTATATGAAGGCCTTATTAAAATAGTGGTACAACTCCAATTTTACTGAGTCTTAAACATAATTAAGTGATGACGGTTTTCTGATTGAGATACCTGAAACATTGCAGTATACCACTTGCTGCAAGGGATTACGATGTGTTTGGTTCATTAAATTTCATGGCCTTTTGCCCAGAAAGTGGGGGTGAAGGATGTATTCCATTATTCAGATAAAATGAATCCAATATTGCAGATACACCTGAATATTTTTATACTGAAAATGGATGGAATCCAGTGTGTTATTGGCAGATTAGTTTATTTAGAAGATAAATATAATGCCATTGCACTTTAATACATATTTTATGGTATAAATATTTATAGGACTTAATCAGTCAACCTTTATCAGTCATTATAACAATATTATGAGAAGGAAAGTTGTTACTCACCATACATCAGAGATGCTGAGTCGCAGATAGGCACAACAAAAGACTCTCACAATTATAGCTTTCGACCAAAGGCCTTCTTCACACACACACACACACACACACACACACACACACAAAACTGCGGTCTCAGGCAACTGAAACCACACTTGGGTTTCAGTTGCCTGAGACTGCAGTTGTGTGTGTGTGTGTGTGTGTGTGTGTGTGTGTGAGTGTGAGTGGTTGAAGAAGGCCTTTATGGCCGAAAGCTATAATTGTGTGAGTCTTTTTGTTATGTCTATCTGTGACTCAGAATCTCTGCTTTATGATGCGTAGCAACTTTCCTTCTCATAATATTGTTACATTCCATCCTGAGTTTTCCATTGTTTAATTTTTATCTGTCATTACTGTTATTTATCCTCTTAGACATTTTTCTGCTGTTTGTAAGCCACAGAGATATCCGTGATTGACATCAGGAAAGAAAGGGAGCAAATCAGACCTATCCTGTTTCTTCTGTGCTTGCACTCTTTTTGTCTGTGGATACAACTTTTCAGAGAACAAGAGCCATTTTTTGAGCATTGGGATTTAACTGCATCACATATACATAACCATTCAGATAACGATTTTGATGATCAGCACCACCCACTGCCCAGAAATTGTCACATAATTTATTTATCTCATTGTTTAGAATTTTGCTAACCATTTACATGCACAGTTGCAGTTCACACTACGAAAAGTTTTGGCAGCAATGATTTTACCAGTTTTTGTGCTGTATAACTACCCAGTGTTCCGTTTTCTTTTCCAAATATTTTGTTCACGTAAGTCTGTTTTTCTAGCACCCTTTTTGCTTCGAGTTCACTTTCTTTTGCCCTGAATATCTGCAGCTGTACCATCTTCACAACTATCAGTAACTGTAGGCGTATTAGGTGTTTTGTCATTTTTAATCCTTTTAATCAAAACATCATCTTCATTAGTACTGGTATTTAAAATTTAAAATAAATATTTGTGGTATGATTTATAATATAGTACTAGTTTATTGTAAATATTTATACAGTGTAAATAAATCATTAAATCCTGCCTAGTCATCAAATATGGTGTGTCTAGAAAACATGCTTTCTCAGATCACTAGACAACGTACAAACAAATCATATTAATGAGTTTTATTACAAAATGTACAAATAAAATACTTAACTTTGTATTTACACAGGAAAGGGTGACATACAAAATAAACAAGCTTCTTCAGTATATACAATTCCTAAGTCGCTGCTGTACAAGTGCCTAATCTTGAGGCTGCTGTTCAGCTGGGGCCGTGAGTAGTCGGGTGCTATGCATATGTTCTCTTCACATAGGGGCTGCTGCAGTTGCGTTGTCATCCTGGAAAGGGGTTGATCAGCGTGCAATTGGCTGACAACCTCTCACTGCCCTCTCTGCTCTATCGTTCCTGATTGGTGTGCCAGCACTTGACTTTATGCTGTAACATAAATGAAAAATGAAATCTACACGTTCAGTTGTTATTGTCAACGTAACCTGTGCGAGCACATATTTTTGGAAACCCAGAAAATAATTATGTTTATCATCTTGACATTCAGTAATTTGAAAATCTGGATGATAAGCCTCATCATAGTCGCTTAATATCACATTAGAATCAGTCATCCTTGCAAGGAATCAGACCACATTAATAGATACGAAGGACACGGAGCTGTACCACTACCCAATTCCTGCGTAGTCTGCCTCCATAGCTAAGTGGTCAGTGCAGCAGAATGCCGTGCGGGAGGCCTGGGTTCGATTCGCGGCTGTGTCAGAGATTTTCTCTGCTCGGGGACTGAGTGTTGTGTTGCCTTCACCATCAACTCACCCTCATCGACATACGGGTCACCTAACTAGTGCCAACTAATAAGACTTGCAGCAAGCAACCGGTCTAAGACTGTGGTGAATCTGTTGGCAGTGAATGAAGTTGAACAGTATAGCTTTTAAAATGAAATGCAGGTAGCAGGGGAAAATGCAGGGAGAAAAAGGTTATACAGAACATGTGCAGAAATCAGATGGCAGTTGTAAGTGTTGTGGGGCATGAAAGGGAAGCAGTGGTTAAGATAAGAGTGAGATGGGATTGCAGTCTATCCCCAATATTCAGTCTGTACATGGGAAAAGCAGTAAAATAAATCAAAGAAAAATTTGGGGTATGTATTATCAATCAGGAAGAAGAAATAAAAACTGTGAGGTTTGTCGATGACATTGTAATTCTGTCAGAGACAGCAAAGGACTTGGAAGAGCAATTGAATGGAATGGCAGTGTCTTGGAAGTAGGATATAAGAGCGTCAACAAATGCAAAACAGGTGTAATAGAATGTGGTCAAATTAGATCAGGTTATCCCGAGGGAATTAGATTAGGAAACGAGACACTTAAGGTAGTGGACGAGCTTTGTTATTTGGACAGCAAAGTAACTGGTGATGGCTGAAGCAGAGGGATATAAAATGTAGAATGGCAATGGCAAGAAAAGTGTTTCTGAAGAGGAGAAATTTGTTAACATCGAATATAGATTCAAGCGTTACGAAGTCTTTCTGAAGGTAGCCCTGTATGGAAGTGAAACGTGGATGATTAAACAGTTCAGACGAGAAGAGAATTGAAGTTTTTGAAAAGTACTGCTACAGAATAATGCCAAAGTTTAGGTGGGGAGATCATGTAACAGATGAAGAAGTTCTGAATAGAATTAGGGAGAAAAGAAATTAGTGAAATAACTTGATTAGAAGAAGGGATCAGTTGACAGGACAGAGTCTCGAACGTTAAGGGACAACCAATTTAGTGCTGGATGGAGGTTTCGGGTGGGGATATTGTAGAGGGAGACTAAGAGATGAATACAGTAAGCAGACTGAAAAGACTGTAAGTTGCAGTAGTTATTCGGAGATGAAGAGGCCTCCTTAGAACAGAGCAGAGGGTAGAACTGCTATAAACCAGTCTTTGAACAGAAGACCACAACAGAAACACAGTGCAAAAGAAACAAAATTGCTGTGTTAAAAATATTTAAAGTGTAATATTTTCTTGAGTATGATGGTATTTGCATATAAAATTTTTATGTATGGGGCATATTCTGAAACTAAGTTCCGGTGACCAATATTTGACTGATGGTAGGCCTGAATGTAGTTTCATGCATACAGCACTGTCTACTAACTCTTTAGGAAACTGCTGCACTGTTGATTTGATTCAATGGTTGTTTGCTAGTTGGTGAGAGCAGCTCACAATGGCTGAGACAATCGTAGATCTTCCCTCTTGTGAAGTGCACAATGTGATAAGATTTATACTGGCAAAAGGATCTTCAGCTGCTGAAATCTGTCAGGAATTACACCTAGCGCATGGATCTGAAATAATGTGTAAAAACAAGTTCAAAAATAGTGTCAGGAATTTCAAAATGGTCGTATAAATGTTCACGATGAACAGTGGAGTGGCAGGCTCAATATTTGGACCGACGACATTATTGATCAAGTGAACCAAAAACTTTGAAGTGATTGGTGATCGATGATTAGTGGTCTGGGTAATGGATTCCAAGATGTTTCTCTAACCTCAGGTTACAGGATTGTCACTGAACAGCTTGAATATCGCAAACTGTGACCGAGGTGGGTTCAAAAAATGCTCACTGATCAACACAAAGAGAAAAGAATGCATAATGCATGATAGTTTTTGTTGTGCTGCGGACAAGATGGAGATGATTTGTTTTTCCACATTGTTACAGGTTGTGTTATGTGGATATCATACGCCAACACAGAATAAAAACAACAGTCAATGCAGTGGTACCAAACCAAAAATGTTTGAGCAGTCTTCCTTCTCAAATCAAAACATGACGGCTACCATTTTTGGAGATGAGGACATCTATTTTATTGATCTGATGAACTGTGGTCGACAATTGTAGTTGACATACACTGAAAGTGCTAGGCAAACTAAGACATGCTATCCAAATTCGACACTGTGGGAAACTGTCGTGTGGCATAATCCTTCCTCATGACAATGCATGCCCTCACATTGCTGCCAAAACTGAGAAGAAAATTCAAGATTTTTGTTGGGAACTTTTTGAGCACCCTCTGTACAGTCCCAACTATGCACCAGGAGAGTATTTCATCTTCTTGCATTTGAAAAAGTGTCTGGGTGGAAAACAATTTCGAAACAATGATAACCTCAAGACTGGTGTCACCAATTGGTTCAATTCCCAGGTGGCAGACTTCTGTGCAGAGGGTTTAAAGAAGCTTGTGCAACAATACAGAAAGTGTGTAGATGTGAACGGCGATTATGTGGAAAAGTAAAGTAGATATGTAGTAAAATATTTCTGCCAATAAGTCTTTTGTCATCAGCTTATCTTTTTTTCTATGACCAAATGGATCTTAGTTTTGGAACAAGCCTCGTATATCTGCAGATTCTGAGGGATGTTAACAGTAAATTACTTCTTGTCATGCAGGTTGACAACAAACCCTCTACTTGCCATGCCACTAACAGAACTTTTCACTCTCTGAATCTAGATGTTGTTGTTGTTGTTGTGGTCTTCAGTCCTGAGACTGGTTTGATGCAGCTCTCCATGCTACTCTATCCCATGCAAGCTTCTTCATCTCCCAGTACCTACCGCAACCTACATCCTTCTGAATCTGCTTAGTGTATTCATCTCTTGGTCTCCCTCTACGATTTTTACTCTCCACACTGCCCTCCAATACTAAATTGGTGATCCCTTGATGCCTCAGAACGTGTCCTACCAACCGATCTCTTCTTCTAGTCAAGTTGTGCCACAAACTTCTCTTCTCCCCAATCCTATTCAATACTTCCTCATTAGTTATGTGATCTACCCATCTAATCTTCAGCATTCTTCTGTAGCACCACATTTCAAAAGCTTCTATTCTCTTCTTGTCCAAACTATTTATTGTCCATGTTTCACTTCCATACATGGCTACACTCCATACAAATACTTTCATAAACGACTTCCCGACACTTAAATCTATACTAGATGTTAAGAAATTTCTCTTCTTCAGAAACGCTTTCCTTGCCATTGCCAGTCTACATTTTATATCCTCTCTACTTCGACCATCATCAGTTATTTTGCTCCCCAAATAGCAAAACTCCTTTACTAATTTAAGTGTCTCATTTCCTAATCTAATTCCCTCAGCATCACCCGACTTAATTCGACTACATTCCATTATCTTCACTTTGCTTTTGTTGATGTTCATCTTATATCCTCCTTTCAAGACTGTCCATTCCCTTCAACTGCTCTTCCAAGTCCTTTGCTGTCTCTGACAGAATTACAATGTCATCGGTGAACCTCAAAGTTTTTATTTCTTCTCCCTGGATTTTAATACCTACACTGAATTTTTCTTTTGTTTCCTTTACTGCTTGCTCAATATACAGATTGAATAACATCGGGGAGAGACTACAACCCTGTCTCACTCCCTTCCCAACCACTGCTTTCCTTTCATGTCCCTCGACTCTTATAACTGCCTTCTGGTTTCTGTACAAATAGTAAATAGCCTTTCGCTTCCTGTATTTTACCCCTGCCACCTTCAGAATTTGAAAGAGAGTATTCCAGTCAACATTGTCAAAAGCTTTCTGTAAGTCTACAAATGCTAGAAATGTAGGTTTGCCCTTCCTTAATCTAGCTTCTAAGATAAGTCGTAGGGTCAGTATTGCCTCACGTGTTCCAACATTTCTACGGAATCCAAACTGATCTTCCCGGAGGTTGGCTTCTACTAGTTTTTCCATTCGTCTGTAAAGAATTCGCGTTAGTATTTTGCAGCCAAATCTAGATATACAGATAATTTGTAGAAAGACTGGAGTATATATTTTAAGTTTCACTGATTTGCTTGTCTTTTGTAAGTAAATATCTTGACTCATTCCATACCAGCGAAGGTTCCCTTTCTTGGTGGAATCGATAGAACATATTGAGTGAATCGACGAATGAATAGTTTCTGAATTCCCAATAGCTTTGCTTCCCCTATGTGAGTGATTTGCGTCTGTGCTCGGTGCTCGTCAGCTAGATAGCGGTCCAATCATTTGGCTGGCGTAACGGAATTTCCGCAGATGTATGCGAATGAAGAGCGAGAGGCTCTCCAGCGGATGAAGCGGCAAGACGACGAGATGGAGCTGAAGAAGCAGGAGGAGGAGGCGAAGCGGCAGATAGAGTACCGCCACCAGCTGCAGGACCAGATGATAGAGGCGTACAACCGGCGGGAGGCCGCCTTCATAGAGTTCCTGCAGGAGAAGCAGATGATCGACGAGGCCGTGCGCAGGATCCACGAGGAGGACATGAGGTGAGGTGTGCGCCGAAGCAGGTATCCGCATTGGTAATTCCCGTGCCTGTGCTCTGCGAGCCACCTTGTGGCGTGTGGAGCAGGATACATGGTGTAGCACTGTCACTCCCCCCATCCCATTCCAGTTACAATGTGAGCACAGGATGAACAGACTGTCGATACTCTTCAGTGTGAACACAAATATTTCGTGTAACATATGTAATGGGAAGCAATATGTTGATTAAATCTCCTAAGAATGTATGCTGTAGGAATTTTACAGTGTTGAATTTTTTCAGTTTGACGGTACCAAAGGACTGATCGGTTTTACTTGCTAAAAAACATTAAACAGCCTCAAATGTGTAAAATGTTTCTTTATTTCAGAAAATCAGTTTTGACAGACTTAGCTGTAATCATCACATCTTAAAAACCCTTTCGTTGTCGTTACCAGTTTATCCACCCGGTTTTGTATTCTCGTCTCGGTTTCAGTAATCAGATTATTTGAGAAGGGCGGGTGATTGGCCCACCGTCCTTTCGTTGTGGAAATGTTTATTTTACGTTGAACCTCACACCGCGGTGTCAAGTGAATAAAAATCGGCACATTACAAAAGGTTTGTCGTAACTAAAATATTTAAAAACACAAAGCACCTTTTGCAAAAGGCAATGTGCAAATATATACCACTCACAGATGCTTGTACATCACAAAAGCAAAGTAGACAGTAGCTTTTGTGATGTGCAAGCATCTGTGAGTGGTATATACAGGGCGGAGAAAAATTGTGTCACGAAATTTTAACCCTGTAGGAATCAAAATTACTAATGTTGTGTAGGTCGACAACACACAATTTTTAAACTACGGAAACTTGGCACCAGGTGCTCAGATTGGCCTGTGGGATTGCCCTGTTGCTGTATACTCTGTACAATGCATGACCACGAATGCTTTGCCTGCCGGAGTTCGCGATGTATTCGAGGTATCCTGCATGCTCGGTGGTAGCATGCCAGCCTTCCACTCTGCCAGGGTCCCGACACATCCATTGTATATTCATGATAAGATGTACCGGGAACAAACCCATCAACAGCTGTTTATTTGTGTACAGAAAGTCTTTTACAAATTGTGTTGGCCCCAGAAAGGGCCATTTTGGTAGCTAGAACATTGTTTACTTAAAACAGGTGCTTGAACTGGTGTTCCTCTGATGCGACACAAGCTTGTTAATGTCGAACAGTGTTTTGCCGAACTCTTTCAGAGATTCCTAGCACTGCCCTGATGTGATTGGCAGCATGTTGAATGTGATCCATTAATTCCTCTTCGTTGCTAGGTGGTACGTGTTCGGGTGGGTGAACTAGAACCTTGAAGAATCCCCACAGGAAAAAGTCCGGTGGCGTGAGGTCTGGTGATCACAGGGGCCGTGACGAAAACCTCTGCCAATTACCCTGCTGTCAAAGAGTTCATTTAAATATCTGCACACAGCACGGCTGTTATGTGCCGGTGCCTCATCGTGCTGCAACCATATGCATAGCCGTATGTCTGGGGAAACATCTTCCAACAAGCCAGGTGGAGTTTTTTTGCAAAAAGTTACGGTAATTTGCTCCAGTAAGTCAAGGAAGTAGATGGACCGGCCCAATCAGAAGGTCACCCCCAATGCCTGCCCAAATGTTGAATAAAAATCATTCCTGGTGTCCGTGGACGTACGTGATGTGAGGATTTCCCCTTGCCCAGTAATGAACCTTTCAAGTGTTGTAATGGCCTTCCTGATGGAAGGTACACTCGTCGGTAAACAACACAATGGCAGTTTAGTCAGGATCTAGTGCAACACGTTGCAGAAACCACCGGCAAAATCGTAGCCTGTGTTCATAGTCCGCCACAGGATTTAGGTCTTGGACAGGGTGAAAACTATATGGATGCTGGCCATCATTTCTCAAAACCTCCCAGAATAACCGATGAGTGACCCCCGTGTCATGTCCAACAGCTCGAGTACTTGTCGTAGGTGCTTCCTCGAAGGGCTCGAGAACAGTCTCTTCAAAAGCAGCATCCCACTGCGTTTGAGGTCTTCCATCATCACCACAATATCCAACTAATGAGCCTGCTGGTGAATTGCTGTAAATGTTTGTGGGTGTGGGTGGTGTCTTGCTGGGTACCGTTCCTCATATAACATGCTTCGTGTGCATTACCGTTGGCTAGTCCTTAAACAAAACTGTATCTCGTTGTTCTTCAGACGAATACTGTGCCACCATGCTTACTGTGTGACTAAATCGCAGGTGACGTGTGTGTGCTCCGAAGCGAAGCTAACGTGTGAATCCTCTGATGTGAGGTAGAGATAAACAGCAGGACCTATTCGACACGTGTACGTATTATGTTGGGGCAGTGACGGGTCGAGGGACATTTGTATGTATGAATTGAGAACCGTAGCGCTACCCGTTAACCGACGAACAGCAACAGGGCAATCCCACGGCCATTCGGAGTATGTGATGCTAAGTTTCTGTAGTTTAAAAATGGTGCATTGTTGACCTACACAACATTAGTAGTTTTGGTTCCTGCTGGCATCAACTATCCAGGGTTAAAATTTCATGACACAATTTTTCTCCACCCTGTATATGGACATGGCCTTTTGTACAAGGTGCTTTATGTTTTTAAATATTTCAGGTATTACTAACCATTTATAATGTGCCACTTTTTATTCACTTGACAACTTGGTGTGAGGTTGAATGTAAAATGAACACGTTTCACAAGAAAAAGATTTTTAAGACTTGAAGATGACAGAAAACTCTGTTGAAATGGGTTGTCCAAATAAAGAAATATTTTGTGTGATCTAGGCTCTTGAATGTTTTGTAGCAATTTTACAGTAAACGTGAAAGGGCATGATTTAATAAATTTTTGATACAAGTTCTCTTTCACATCAAAATCTATATTACTAATAAAATTTTAAACTCATCATGTCTGTCTGTTTGAACATGCTAATCTCCTAAACTATTGGATGAATTTTCATGGGGTTGTCAGGTAGCTTGAGTGTAGTGTGGGACAATATATGGGCTTTATTTCATCAAAATTGGAACGTGGAAAAAAGAGATATTGTAATTTAAAATTTTTATCTAAAATTGTCTGATTAGCAAAGAACCAGTAGATGACACTGTTAGTTTATTAGTATACCAAAGAACCAATGGACAGTGGCGTTAATATTTTTTTACCCAGTGATAGATGTATTTTTGGAAGTTTAAATGAATGACAGAATTAAGCACTACAGTCTTATCTCCAAGAATAGAAATTAACAGTGTTTTTACTTAGCTAGGATATATGGATTTACTGATTTTGCTTTATGTATTAAAAACTCAACGACATTGCTTTACTTATCGTGGTAGGTTTTATTTATATTCTTTGCTGGGATAAACAAATTTATTAAGTTTGATTTTTGATTCCTACTTATTAGATGTTATTTAGTTTTGTTTATGAATAAAACTGTGTAGGAAGTGGTCATGTCTTTGAATACACCTGAATGGCTAAAAGACTGAGGACTTAAAGAATCCAGTGGAGGTTGTGAGCTGAGACTTGCTATGGTGTGAGAATATCAGGCTTTGCCTAACTGTGAGGAAACTGCTTCCAAAAGAGAGGTGCGGTGTTACTCTGCTCGAAAGCATCATGCATTATCTCGCTCCTCAGAATCCTTCACTTACAGAGACTTAAAGGTACTTCTTTCCAGAGGAACATCATATAACTGGAAATATTTATGGGAAATCACACGTGCCACAAGTTTTTATATCCCAAATCCAACTTATTCCTAACAAATTACCATTTATGTTTAAACATGTATGTGGTTTACAAGGTGGAATCCAAAATTTTCGAGACTGGTGCTGCTATCTGGAAAGTAGGAGTAGTAGATCTTTGCGCTGTTAGGTGGCAAGAACACCTTCTTGTCACGGGTTATCACTGGTGACAAGAGCTGTATTTACAGTTATGACCCAGAGTCAAAGCAACAATTGTCCCGGTGGAAGAGCCCGGGCTCCGAGACCCAAAAAAGCGAGACAGGTGAAGAGCAAAGTGAAGAGCATGATCATCATTTTCTTTGATACCAAGGGAATTGTGCACAAGGAATTCATTCCACCCAACCAAACAGTGAGTTCCCTGTACTACTGTGACATCTTGTGACGGCTTCATGAAAACGTGTGGCGACGATGGCCCGAACTTTGCCGTCAAGGGAACTGGCTGCTGCATCACGACAACGCGCCCTGTTACACGTCCTTGCTCACCAGGACCTTTTTGGCAAAAAACAACATGGCAGTTGTACCCCACCCACCGTACTCACCAGATTTGGCACTTTTCAACTTCACGCTATTCCCTAAACTGAAACTCAAGTTGAAAGGCCGTCGGTTCGACACACAAGAGAGGATTCGAGAAGCATCGCTGGCAGTGATAAACACCCTCAAAGAACAGAACTTCCAGAAAACGTTTGACCAGTGGCACAAGCGCTGGGACCGGTGTGTACGTGCGGATAGGAACTACTTCGAGGGCGATGGTGACCATTAGTCCAAAGGTAAGGTTTTCAACAGATGGCAGCACCAGCCCCGAAAATTTTGAATAGCACTGCGTATGTTATGCAACTGGTAGAAGACCGGGGAAGATCAGTTTGGATTCTGTAGAAATGTTGGAACACGTGAGGCAATACTGACCTTACGACTTGATATTAGAAGAAAGATTAAGGAAAGGCAAACCTACGTTTCTAGCGTTTGTAGACTTAGAGAAAGCTTTTGACAATGTTGACTGGAATACTCTCTTTCAAATTCTAAAGGTGGCAGGGGTAAAATACAGGGAGCGAAAGGCTATTTACAATTTGTACAGAAACCAGATGGCAGTTATAAGAGTCGAGGGGCATGAAAGGGAAGCAGTGGTTGGGATGGGAGTGAGACAGGGTTGTAGCCTTTCCCCGATGTTATTCAATCTGTATATTGAGCAAGCAGTAAAGGAAACAAAAGAAAAATTCAGAGTAGGTATTAAAATCCAGGGAGAAGAAATAAAAACTTTGAGGTTCGCCGATGACATTGTAATTCTGTCAGAGACAGCAAAGGACTTGGAAGAGCAGTTGAATGGAATGGACAGTGTCTTGAAAGGAGGATGTAAGATGAACATCAACAAAAGCAAAACGAGGATAATGGAATGTAGTCGAATTAAGTCGGGTGATGCTGAGGGAACTAGATTAGGAAATGAGACACTTAAATTAGTTAAGGAGTTTTGCTATTTGGGGAACAAAATAACAGATGGTTGAAGTAGAGAGGATATAAAATGTAGACTGCCAATGGCAAGGAAAGGGTTTCTGAAGAAGAGAAATTTGTTAACATCGAGTATAGATTTAAGTGTCAGGAAGTCGTTTCTGAAAGTATTTGTATGGAGTGTAGCCATGTATGGAAGTGAAACATGGACAATAAATAGTTTGGACCAGAAGAGAATAGAAGCTTTCAAAATGTGGTGCTACAGAAGAATGTTGAAGATTAGGTTGGTAGATCAAGTAACTAATGAGGAGGTATTGAATAGGATTGGGGAGAAGAGAAGCTTGTGGCACAACTTGACTAGAAGAAGGGATCGGTTGGTAGGACATGTTCTGAGGCATCAAGGTATCACCAATTTAGTATTGGAGGGCAGCGTGGAGGGTAAAAATCGTAGAGGGAGACCAAGAGATGAATACACTAAGCAGATTCACAAGGATGTAGGTTGCAGTAAGTACTGGGAGATGAAGAAGCTTGCATGGGATAGAGTAGCTTGGAGAGCTGCATCAAACCAGTCTCGGGACTGAAGACCACAACAACAACAACATGTTATGCAATGACCATAAACAAAGCACAAGGCCAGATGCTGAGTGTTCTAGGCATTAACCTTAGAGTCAGTTGCTTTTCACAGAGTCAGCTTTCTGTGGCTGTCTCCCACGTTAGTGAAGCAAATGAGCTCTTTGTTCATATCTCCAAGCATACTACTACAAACTTTGGATACAAGGAAACTTCATAAGTCAAAAATAAATTACATGAGTATGAAGTCTCAGGCACAGTTTCTCAGCTAGTGAATTAATGATATTCTTATATGAGTAACTCGACATTTGTTATAGGTTGAGTACAGATGAACAAGAGATTGAATCCAACTAAAGACTGCAAGAGTTCTAAACATATTTGTAGTGACATTGTTGTCTTACATCTTTATTGGTAACTCTTGTAGCATATCAGTCTAAGGTCCTCTTTGACACTCAGAACAGTGTCAGTAGCTCCCCACTGCACATAGTGTGACGTAGGGATATCTGCTGGTGAACTGTGTCTGCCGCGTATTGCTCGAGTATAAAGAACAAAATACAAAACTAATATGTGAACATATACATATAAATGAGGTCTATCTGTACTCAAGATTTGAAGAGAAACGAAGACATCGACAACAATTGTGCAATGCCGGTCCAGGACTTGAACCCAGATATCCCACTTTAAAGGAGCCTTAACTGCCTCAGTGAACCAGACACACTTCCCACCTGACCCAAATTCTCAACTTGAAACATGCTAGTAGCATCTACTGTCAATTAACTCCTTTGCTCACAGCTTTTGGCTGCATCCTGCAAGATTTCAGACGTAGTGTGCATCCACACTGAAGTTGCCGTGGGCCATCTATGCTCATAGATATTACTATGATATTTACAGGGCGAATGTTAATAAAACTGAAAAACTGCGGGGATGAATTCCTGACTGGAGATGGAAGAAAGAAGATCGTATGAACATGTGTCCAAAAATGCATCATTGTCGCAGTAGGTGGTGATGGCGTATGACAGGTCCTCTGATTACGTGCCATGTCTTCCCTGTGTGTTGCAGGCTGTGTAATTGATGCAGCGTACTACGAGGGTTGTCCAGAAAGTAAGCTCCGATCGGTCGCAAAATGGAAACCACAGTGAAAACCAGAAATGTTTTATTTGCAACAGTTAGGTACACCTTCCACCCATTTCTCTACACAGTCGCTGCTCCAACTTCAAGTGTTTTTATAGTGTTGTATCAACTTTCCAATATCCTCGTCATAGAAAGCAGCCGCCTGTTCTTTCGGCCAGTTATCTGCACTGGTCTGCAGCTCGTTGTCTGTGGCAAAATTTTGTCTTCATAGCCAGCGGTTCCTGAGATGAGTCTCAGTGGGAGCCAATTACGGACTGTATTCTCATTGAAAATGCTGCAGGAGCGTCTTCATTGCCCCTGCAGTTTGCGGCTGAGGATTGGCACGAGGAAGGAACTGCTCAACAGTTGTGTTATGAGGGCTGCATAACACAGGCGAAATATCTAACCGGGCCTTCGTACTTGACGGCAGATGCTATTCCCTACACATCTTTACGTGCTCACTGTTCACTCAAAACTGAAAAGAGTGACTTGACACGATAGATGGGCATACTAGAGACACTGCCCAACACATTTGTGCAAAGCTTTACCGGATTTTCCCAGTGGGTTCCATTTCGTGACCGATCGGGACTTACTTCCTGGACAAGTCTCATATAAGCAGCAGAATGGTCTGGTATTCATGTCAGGAACAAGTCGAGATGGTGTTTGTGTGCGCCCAAGCAGATGGAATCGATTGAGAGGCAGCCTGGCTATGCCAAAACAAATACCCTCACAGACACACCAACCACCTCACTTGACATTTTGATCGCTTTCTGAGTGTTTGTATGATAATGAGTCCTTTCAGGCAGACGAATGTGCAGGGAGACATTGGACTGTGCGAACACCAGATTTTGAGGATCGGTTTCTACAGGGTACTGAAACCTCTTGTACAGGCTCCAGACAAGTGGCATGCCAACATGGTGTAAACCGAGGTACAATTATGTGTATCCTGTATTACAACCACTACTATACCTATCACCTGCAATCCAGTAGAGGCCACATTGAACATCTGTTGTGATGTGGATGCAATGCAGCTGTGTACCGTGTTACGGGATGATTTGTTGTCATTGCACACACACTATCCATTTCCGGACACATGTTTTAGGACGTTTTTTCCTCCATTTCCGGTCAGGAATCTGACCCTGTAGTTTGTGTTTTATTAATGCTGAGATGGTATATGTGTGGTGTCTGCTCTATTGAACGTGCCCCCAACATTCACTAGCGGTGTAGATTCGAGTGTCGGGGCGAGTCTCGGTGAAGTTCTGACTAATGGTGTGCAAGGTGCAGCCGGCTCCTGACCCAGGACTGAGCAAGTGATGAAATGATGCCTGATGGGTTTTGCACTCTATCTTAAATAGCAGTGCTGCCATTTTCTGATGTGAATGCTGCTTGGGAGCATGGATGGTACCCCCTGGTGCTGCCTGTAACAATCAGTGTATCAACAGATAGTTTATGCAAGGTGTGTTTTTTTAAGGAAGGTCCGTTTGAACATAAATACACAACAAAAGAAAGTACATACTTTACTCTATTTTTTGACATAGTTGCCAAGTTTGTTCAAGCACGTATCATACCTCTCAACCAATTTTAAAATACCCTCTTCATAAAAACTTGCCACCTGTTCCGATAACCAAGAGTTAACTGCCATTTTCACATCGTCGTCATCATTGTAACGGTTGCCACTGATGTGTTGTTTGAGGTGAAGGAACAGGTGGTAATCACTCGGCGCAAGATCAGGACTGTAGGGTGGGTGGCCTAAAACTTCCCAGCCAAAACTGTCCAATAGATTGCGGGTCTGACCTGCAGTGTGAGGTCTTGCATTGTCATGGAGAAGGACAATTCCCTTTGTCAGCATGCTGCGACTTTTGTTTTGAATCGCTCTGCATAGCTTTCTCAGGGTTTGTCAGTACGCTTCTGCATTGATAGTGGTTCCTCATTGCATGAAGTCGACCAACAGAACAAAATGCCTATCCCAAAACACCGACGCCATGATTTTGCGCTGGGACAGAGTCTGTTTGGCCTTCACCTTCACAGGCGAATGTGCATGTCTCTGTTCCGTGCTCTGTTGCTTCAATTCGAGTGTGATATGCGAAACCCGTGTTTTGTCTCCAGTTACGATCTGACTCAAGAAGCCGTCACCTTTTTCGTGATAACGAGTCAAGAACTTCAGCACACACTCAAATCTTTGGTTTTTTGCGGTCCTCTGTTAGGACCCAATGAGAGCAAAGTTTCCTAAACTTTAGGTGTTCAGAAACAATGTTGTAAACACTGATCTCAACACATTAGGAAATTCATTTGCGAGACCTGTTATTGTGAAGCGCCTGTTCTCACTAATCCTCGCTTCAACTGAAGCCACCAAACCGTCTGTAATCAAAGAAATGCGATCGGAGTGGTCCTCATCGTGGATGTTCTCACAGCCATCTTTGAATTCTCGTCCCCACTTACGCACTTTGCTTTCACTCATAACAGTATCACTGTACACTTTGCAAATCTGTCGATGAATTTCTGCAGCAGACAGGTTCCTTGCTGACAAAAACCGTATCACTGAGTGAACCGCACACGCGGTGGTCGAGCTGATAGTCTCAAACATTTTGAAAGCACAGAACAGAACCGTACAGGTTAGCTACAGAGCTGTAACTGAGCACAGTTGTTTCTGAGGCGTGCCGATACACGACGCGTGCGCTCGTTGCGCTATGCACGCGAACTACTATTGTCTACAACAAAATGGACCTTACTTAAAAAAAAGCCTCGTAAATGGTATTGCATCCACAACAGGCAATGCCCTTCTGATATTGGTAAGTAGTCTCAGAAGGGAAATACCTGTGGACCAAGGGTAAGCAAACCTGCAGGGCAGAGACGTTGTGCTGGAAGCATAATGTAGTCGTTGTACAACTGATACGCAGCACAGATGGTGCACAAACTAAATTTATGCTGTTGCAAGTTAACAACAGAGTGTTAGAAAATACTTTCTGTCTCTAATTGCTCTTGCTGTGTTTCAATATATATTTTGCATTATTTGTTCCTTGCCTTCTGCAAAGAAAAGAGCTATTATGAAACATTTTGTCTTTACAGGGAGTTTGAGCAGAAGATGCTAATGATGAAGAAAACAAAGAAGGAAATGGATGACTTCAAGAAGGCGCGTGACGAGTGGAGGAAGAAGGAAATGGAATCAGTTGAAATGGAAAATAGGTGAGTCTATAAACCTACTGATGCATGCAGTTGCCATGTCTATTATCTGCTGCATCTCTCTCATAACTTTTTTTGTTTTTACATCAGTGGTCCTCCATACTATACAGTTTGATAAAAACAAGGAGGTGAAAGAAAGTTCCCCACACTCCCCTGCTCTCTCTCAGTCTTTGCCTTGATATAGATTCACACTGGTCCTGTTACACCATTGGAAGTGCTATGAAGGTCCATGTCAGAACAGTGTTAGTTCAAAGATCATAAAAGTTCAGGCGTCTATAGTCCTGTTTAAATTAGTTGCCATATGACAGCTAGCTGGCTGGACTGCTTCTACCAACTAAACTACAGTAGAAGCCTACCATTGTCGCCTCCCAAATGTTACCACTTCCATTGGGCAAAGAATTGTACCTGTCAGTTCTCGAGTAGTAAAGTTTTGTGGATGCAGAACTATTCCATGTCTCAAGAAGAAACATAACTCTGCTACTAATTAGAATTAAGAACAGATATTTGATAAGCGTAGGGACATTGTAGTGGTCTGTACCATAAGTGAAGTTCAAATTTTCTACAAGACTTTCATAGGAGATTTGTGACTGTACACTGTGTACTTGTTTAGAGTTAAATACTGGGAGCAGAAAAAAATTTCTGGACTATATAGCAGAAACAGTATGAGACTTAGGGAAAGATCCATTGCCAAACAAAGGTTTATTATTATTATTATTGTTGTTGTTGTTGTTGTTATAATAACTATTTCAAAGAGTTCAGTAGTTTTCAAGGTACAAAGAGAAAAGTTTGAAACTATTTACCACGTAGGAAAGTTTCATCAAAAAAAAAAAAAAAAAAAAGAGAAAGAAAACCATAACCCCATCTCTAACGAAAATTGAAAAAAGATTTTTGGTATGCTTGGAAACATTATAGGGACATCCATCATATATAAGTTTTATATTTTCCACGTGATTTTTGTAGGAGGTAAAGAATTTCTTTGGTGATTTCCTTTAGACCTTAAACTTCAGAAGCCAACTATTTAAATTAGTCTGTAGTGTAAAACCATTTATGTACCCATCTGCCATTCTACATTTAATCCTAAAACTATGTTGTAGACCATGCCAGTATCCATTGTTTATTTTTATTTATTTATTTATATATTTTTTTAAGAGACTGTTGTCCCGATACATTAGTTCTTTGGCATGATGAACAAATGTTGGGTTTTTAATGTTCCAGCCATTTAATGTTCTAAACATCCCTATTCAATTTTTTCCAAAAGTTCATAGCTTTGATGAATCTCACTATTCACAATAAATGTTTTTCTAAACAATAAACAGGAGCTCCAGTAACCTCTCCCCTATAGTGGCACTCACACAGAAAAGGGCTCACTGATGGAGGATTTTCTTAAAGCATACATACTTAATACAAAAGTGTTAATTTTCTGCCAGTTGGTTCTTGTACAGAATGGTGTCAGAGGTAGCACAAAGTCTTTTTACTAAGCCTTTACAGTTCACTGGCTGACAAACGTTATTTGTAGTCAAACATAATATTCACCAGTTACATAGTGAGCATTATTTGCTACTGCAGCTGTTTCTCTGTCTATCAGTTTGAGGTTTTCTGGCACAACTTCCTCTGCTGTGCCAACCTCTTCATCTACATCTGCTTACATGTGTACTCAGCAAACCGCCATGAGATGCGTGGCAGAGGGTACATCCCATTGTACCAGTTTTTAGGATTTCTTCACATTCCATTCTCACATGGAGCACAGGAAGAATGACTGTTCGAAGCCTCTGTGTGTGCAGTAATTATTCTAATCTAATCCTGCACACATAGAGGCTTCAAATAATCATTGTCCCTGTGCTCCACACACAAATGGAATGGGAAGTAATCCTAATAGCTGTTACAATGGGACATACCATCTTCCCTGTATGTCTGGTGGTTTGCAAAATACAGATGTAGATGTAGTTGTAGAGCTTGTCACGTGAGAGAAAATTGTGGCAGCTGCCACAAACCAGCTGCAAGACCAATATGAGGAAGACAATTTCAGCAACAAATAATGATCACTATGTAATATTCCGTATAGTCCATAGTCCTGAAGCAACACAATGTCCTCAATTATTTGTTCAGTATATATTAAACTCTGTCTTCCTCTACAGGTTTTGCCCTCTAGTAGAGCTCCATCTAGTACTGTGGAAGTTCTTCTCTGATGCCTTCATACATGTCCTGTCATTCTGTCCCCCCTCCTACTGGTTTCTGTTTTCCATATAGTCCTTCACTTGCCAGTTGTGAGAAGGGGCCCTCCATTCCTTATCAGTGCACTTGATTTTTCAGCATCCTTCTGTAACACCACATCTTAAACACTTTGATTCTTTCCTTTTCTGGATAATAATACTCTGCAACAATACTGATGCTGTCTTGTTTTTTGTTCTTCATATAGTCAAAATGGGTAGTATGTAAACCAGTACATCAAAAGTTATTTAAATATGCTTTTCTATCTGTCTTGTATCATACATATTTAAATTAAAGTCCTCTGCCTTAATTTTGTCTGTATGTTTGGGTTAATCTGAGGAAATACTATAAGGATTTAGTTATGGTTTTCTCTAATAGACTGACTGATTTACAAGGAAGATTTGTGTCTATGCTTCATACTGATGTTGCATGGCAGAGAGAGCACCGTACTCATGTTACATGGCAGAGGGAGCTTTGTACCAATTCTGCGTGGCAGATGGTGTTTCATACCGATTTTGCGTGCAGAGGATACATCCTACCGATGTTGTGTGGCAGAGGGTGGTCCATACCAATGTTCTGTGGCACAGGGTGCTCTGTAGTGATGTTACATTGCAGAGTGTGCTTTGTACCAATTCTGCACGGTCAGGGGCTGGAAAATTTCGCATTTTCCAATATATGTGAATCCTGCCTCCAAATGCAAAAATGTGAAATTATCTAATAGACACAATTTCATAGCAAATTGTATCCAGATTAACTATTTTATCAGAGATAGTTTGATATAGCTTTATTTTCTACGTACAAATATCAAAAAGGCAACAAATTTTCAGTTACTATTATCGCACATCATCTGGCAAAGCACAATTTGGAAAGATAATATGCATAAGAATCTGTTTGCAAAATAAAAAGTGCACAAATGCAATGACATATCAATGTGCCTGATGGTCTGGTGCTGTGGCAGTTGTGGGCAGTTGAATGGTTTATTTATTTAAGATACATGCCGCATAATGCAACATAGTACTCAGCTGTGACACCTAGCATGTTATAATAAAGAAATGTGTTCATTTTTTTGTTAGGTTAAGTTCAGAATTTGGTATGGTGTGGACACTTTAATGTGGCAGATTAGGCGGTGAATGTTTTAACATGTTGTTGCATCGAATATTTCTAGGGGTCGGGCCTGAACTACATTGTTAACAATACTCTGCCAGTGTCACCAAGCAACTGCATGGTAGCTGTCCCCAAATGCCGTGTGATGTGCGTTGCCCATTGTTTTCTTATTTTGAAATGAGTGAAAGGATTAATCCTTGTTCATCACTGATTTCAAGTGTGTCCCTTACTACACAAGAAGAGATCAGTGATCAGAATACAGGTGTTCGCTGCTGCCCTGTGAGAGGGAGGCAGGGCTTGTTTCCCTGTACCTCTCTCTTGCCTATAGTTATCAAACTTCCTGTTTGTTTATGCTTGCAGTTATCTGCCACTATATAAATATAGTGTCCACAGTCTACGTCCTAGCAATTGGAAAACAAATTCTGTCACATTTTCTGACTGTGCTGAAATTCTTTCCCTAATGTTAAAATAGAGTTACTTTTGGGTCTACTTCTATGCTAAGTGCCTTGTCAGTTCTATCTGTAGCACTGTCAAGCATGGGTCGCACAGCTATAAATGCCCACGAAAGGTTGAACTTTATATTCTGCGGAATTTGTAATCATCAGATTGGATGGGAAAATGCATGTAATGTCCAGAAACATCTTCAACCAGAGTCACATTCAGTTCATTGGCAGAAAAATTCTACTTTTTCCAACAGATCAATTGCAAATTCTGGAAAAAAAAGATAAAAGGAGAAGAGAGATGGTAATTTTGCAGAAAATAGATGCTATATTGCCTGGTCCCTATGCATGGTGTAAGGTGGTTTTTACTATTTCTTTCATTTCAGAGGGTACTTCATAATCATGTTTTCCCTCAGAGGGTGCTTTGTACCGTGTTGTGTGGCAGACGGTCCTCTGCACCAGTTGTGCGTGACAGAGTGTACCAATGTTGAGTGGCAGAGGGTGCTTCCTATCAGTGTTGCATGGCGGAAGGTGCTTTGTACCGATGTTGCACTGCATGTGGTGCTTCATATGAATAATGATTCATACAGAGCATTCATCTTGCCGATGTTGCGTGGCAGAGGGCTCTTCACAGCTGGCTGTAGCTTACACGAAACTTTGTTGCAGTTGCGTGAACTGCACGAGACTGGCTCTGCAGTTGGGCAGTTGGCAAGTGGCCATAGCTCACAAGGAGCTGGTGCTACAGTCAGGCAGACCGGGTAGCGCAGTGGCTCAAGGCTCCAGTCATTCCCACAAACTCTAATTAAATGTGGAACAGCTAACAATCGTCCCTCCTGAGATCTTTCCTGATGCGGGTTGTTTACATCATTTGAGTTATGTAAAAGTTATGATATTCCCTTACCTAATATTGACAGAGTGAGGTGGTGCAAATTTATCGCACTGGGCTCGCATTTGGGAGGACGACGGTTCAAACCTGCATCTGGCCATCCCGATTTAGGTTTTCCACAATTTGCCTAAATCACTTCAGTCAAATGCCGGGATGGTTCCTTTAAAAGGACACAGAGACTGATGACCTTGCTGTTTGGCCCCCTCCCCCAAATCAACCAACTAACCTAATATTGTTCTCTGAATTTTAATTATAACTCTGTACAGTGACCCACAAACAAAACTACTTCTGTGCCAGACGAGTCATTCTGCTGTGGATACTTAGTGCTACACATGCAAAGCCTGGGTGGGTAATTAGTTTTCTACAGATTATGCTAACATAATAGCTTATTACTGAGCTTCTCAAACAGTTAAGTTCAGCTACTTTTGTTCTTCGTATAATTGCTAATCTTGCAAACAAACGTATCAACCGCCTGACATATTTTGCATATTTCCACTCAGTAACATTGTATAGAATAATTTTCTGGGGTAACGTATTGTACTGAATGCACAAAAGCAAGCAGTAAGAATAATATGTGGTTTTTACCTATGGACATCATGTAGTTACCTCTCCGAGGAGCTAGGCATTTTGAGTGCACTGTTACAATACATATTTTCACTAATGAAATTCATCTTAAATAATCCATCACAATTTGGGAAGAATAGTTATGTACATACCTACAACACTAGAGGAGAAAATGACTTGTATTACTTATTGGTAAAGCTGTCATAGGCTTAGAGACGAGCTCGTTTCCCCTATAACATAAAATGTGTGACAGGTGGTGAAGCAGGTTTTAAATGTAATTTAAAATCATTTCTCTTGGACAACTCCTTCTAGTCCATTGACAGTGTTCTACTTAAAAACTGGTAGCCTGTTAAAGAAACATGGTTTTTAAGTGTAGCTGCATTAATGTGCTAATCATGTATACATATCCTGTAAACTGACTCATTCTACATAATTTTGATAAAAGAATTGCTCATATTATCCATACTCGCAGTTATCCGCAAAATAAAAAGTGCACAAATGTAATGATGTATCAACGTGCTTGATGGTCTGGTGCCACGGCAGTTGTGGGCAGTTGAATCATTTATTTATTTGAGTTTCATGCCGCATAATGTGACATAGTACTCAGCTGTGGGACCTAGAATTTTATAATAAAAAAACGTGTACATTTCTTTGTTAGGTTACGTCCAGAATTTGGTATGATGTGGACATTTTAATGTGTCAGATTAGATGGTGGACGTTTTGTTTTCTTTTCTTATTTTGAAATGAATGAAATGACTAATCCTTGTCCATCACGGAACGTGAAATTAACTAACTTCGTTAATCACATAATGTAATCAACACACATTTCGTTCATGTATTTAGTATTAATTATAATCAGATCCTGCTTTTTGGAATAGAAACTAAGTGGTATTCAGTATTTCGTTGTTATATAAACAACGAGATTTAAAGTAACTTCAAACTTACTGGATGTTTTTTAAAATCAATTGCATTTCTACAACCAGGTAACTTAGCACATTAAACTAGTTTAAGTCAGTTTTGTAACTAAAGTTTATTAGTATGTAGTTCTATGAAATGTAAATATCAAATTCTTCTGTGAAATAAAAAGTCCTCATTAAAATTAACCACACCATAGGGATCAGCAAAACACAAATTACCATCTGAATATTACAGATTTTTGCTCCACTGCCTGTGAAGTAATTTTGATATCTGCTAGGGGCTTGCTATCTGAAAGCAAGTCTCTTAAGGAAAAAAAATCATATTTGTTTACTCTACGAATGGTATCAAAGTACGTGGAGATTCTCCATTTCATTACGTTTTAGATTCTGTAAACTAGTGAAACTGTCATTTTTTGTATATGTCTGTTAATCTTGCACCCCATAGTAACTGCCCATTTTTGCCTTTTTATATGGTTGTAGCGTTCATTAACTGGTGTTTATGTTGACCTTGCTAAAATTTTTAGTTCATATTTGGTGATTATCATAATTAACTTTGAAGTCTGACATTGTTTCAGTTCATCAAAATGGAGAAAACAAATAAAGGAAGAAAAGTCCAAGATAGTTTAAGCTGATTATCGGATTATATTGTCACTTGTCACAGCAAAACTGTTGTAAACACCTTACTGACTCATCTGTTACATTTTTCCTCACATTTACAGGAGGCTCGTGGAGTTCTTGCAGAAGAGAGAGGAGCGGGAAAAAGAAAGGATGCAACAGTTGAAAGAAAAAGAAGAGAAGAAGGCCAGGGTGAAAGAGAGCCTTTCCCGCAAGCTCTTTGAGGAAGATGTGAGTTTTAATTGCAACTAGTGTAACTAGTTCTGCTGTGGAAACTAATGACCAACTCTATGGGTGACAAAGGAAAGCAGGGGAAAGTTTCAAGACAAATAAGTGGGACAACTTTCTAGTGTCCTAGTCAGCAGTCTGCGTCATTAGCTTTGCTGACTCAATCATGGGGCCAAGGGTTCAATTCTTGGCCAGGTCGGGGATTTTCTCTGCCTTGGACTGGGTGCGTTTGTCATCACCATCATCATCAGCAGCAGCATTAGTATCATCACCATCGATGTGCAAGTCACCCAAGTGGTGCCAAAGGGAAAGACGTGCATCAGGCACCCAAACTCCCCAGAAGCCAAAAATTCCATACACACATTTCATTTATCTAATGTCCTGCACTACATGTTAATCTTTAAGCAAAAGGAGGCATAAAAGAAAGAAGATGCACAATAGCTGTTGCAAGCAGAGAATCAATAATCTATGTTCTTTCTATCTTTCTGTAATTATTTCACCTTGGGAGACATTTCTTCCCATACTTTCTTCTTTTTCTTCTTCATCATCATATTTCTTCTCATACTTTCTTCTATCTCTTCATCATCATCATCTTCTTCTTATTCTTATTCTTATTATTATTATTATTGTTTCTCCTCCTTCCTCCTTCAAGCACATTGCATTAAATACCATGTGCAATCATTTTGGAACTACATATATTGCCAAACACATTTCTGGTAATGCACACTGTCATTAGACTGTGCAAAAATCATCTGATAAATGTGTATTGACTCATAAAAATGATAAGAAGACTAGTATTTCATTTTGCCTTATTCTAAAAGTGCTGCTGCTGCATTGGTACAAGGCATGTCCGGAAATTAGGTACCGTTTTAGAAAAAACTCATAAAAACATTCTTTCAAACCAAAATTTATTTTTACAAGAAAAAGCATTTCGTAAATAATTTTCTACATAGTTACCACAATTGCTCAGCCATTTGTTGTAGTGGAAAACTAACGTTTCTATGTCCTCATTATGGAAACTAGCCGCCAGTGAAGGTAGCCACTGCTGAACACCGTTTTTTGTGTCGTCGTTGCTTTTGAAGCACCTTTTTCTAAAATCACACATCAAGTTCAGGAATAATTGGTATAAGAAGGTGCAAGACAGGGGCTGTATGGTGGGTGATCGAACTGCACCCAACCAAATTGTTGAATAGGTTTTTGAATGCCACCAGCGGAACGGAGAAGTGCATTGTCGTGAAGCAACACAGTGCCTTGACCGAGCACTCGCCACATTTGGTTTTGAATTGCACTTCAAAATTTTCCCAGTGTTTCACAGTATCGTACTGTGGTCACCTTTTCATTTCTGGGGAGGAACTCAACAGGGAGAGTGCCTTTTGTGCTGTCATTTTTTCTTTTTTGTGGTAGGTTGGCAAAGAATCTTGAGTGCTTCCACTCCGTTAACAGATATTTCAATTCTGGAGTGATGTGGCAAACTCAAGTTTCTTTGCCAATCACGATTCTGGTTATGAATTCATTTCCCTCAGCAGTGTCAAGTAAAAAATGTCAAAGCGCTGCCAAGTCACTTCATTTTGTTGACATCCGCAAGCATAAACCCAATGGGAACACAACTTGGCAAAAATTTTTGCAATCTGTGACATCATGCAAAACAGTTTAGAAATTTGTGGGAACTCATCACAAGGTATTCTTATTGTGAACTGTCTATTGTCACGAATTTTGTGATTCACTTTCTCTACCAAGCCCCACTACTGACAGCAGAAGGCTGCCCATCTGTGCTTTGTCGTGAACATTGGTTTGTCTGGCATTGAATTGTCTCATCCAGTTCCTCAATATTCCGTCAGTCAGTACATTTTCACTATTAATCTCTACAAGTTGACAGTGAATTTCATCTTGCTTAGCATGCTTCGTGTTCAAAAACTGTATTACAGGATGCACTTCACAGTTGGTGGGATCAGAGATTGTCTTAAACATTTTGAATGATCACTAACGAGTGTAAACACAACCCAGCTGTAATTAAATCAGTGAAAAGACAATGAACCAGAGAGACGAGTGTGAATGTGCAGAACTGTGACACAAGTGCTATGGTGGTGGCAGAATGAAATGGTACTTACTTTCTGGCCGTGCCTTGTATATACGTCTGAATGGCTATCAGGAACTAACAAACGTACATTAATGCTGGCAATAGAAGCCATCTCCTCTCAGTGGTTGAGGACACTCTGTAATTATATCCAAGTAGCAAATTTGTATTAGTAACTAGTGACACAGTTCATCACAGTTTCTATCTGCTGTGTAGTACTTAAATGTTTAAATATTCAGTGAACTCCTGAACTAGTACTGAGGGACTGTCATAACTCATTCTGATTTACATTTCCAGTGGCTCCCTCTAGACCATTTGCAACAACTGTAAGTAAGAAAGACTGCCTTGAACACAACACTGCTTTACAGGACATGGTCCTATTATAGGTGATACGTCCTTGCCTTCTCCTGCCATTTGAATTGACTTAAACCAGCTGCTCATGGGTGGCATTAACAGAGCAGTCTGGATTTTGGACCATGGTGCAACTTGGCATCAGTGGCCCAGCACTCTATCAGCCACTTTGAGAAGCTCTGAAACAACAGCAAAACTACCGTATTTACTCAAATCTAAGCCGCACCTGAAAAATGAGACTCGAAATCAAGGGAAAAAAAATTTCCCGAATCTAAGCTGCAACTGAAATTTGAGACTCAAAATTCAAGGAGAGAGAAAAGTTTTAGTCCGCACCTACAAATCGAAACAAAGTTGGTCCATTTTAATATGAGACACAATTTAGGTCGAATGAATGACGATACAGCTACAGTAGTTTGGTTCGAGTCGTAAGCTTAGCAGTAAGCTTTACCAGGTAGCCATTTCTATGCGTCAGGCGCTCCGACCGTATTTATACGGGTACCCTTCCTTTTTCACGTGCTTCGTCTGGTTTGAATTGATTGCTTATTTTTCTTTGATCTCATAAGTGCCGTTCTCTTTGTTATAGGTGTTTACATCACTCTAAAGCTGAAAATGCATTACTGTACTGTGTCATCCATTGTTTGTCATATTCTGATAATGAGTGTTTACGGCCTGTCGCCGCTCGCGGCATGGCTTGCTTTTGTGCGCACTACCGCCGCTTACAATGGGGAGGGGAAAAAAAAAAAAAAAAAAAAAGAGGAATTGTCTCATTAGCGAAACAATGGCAAGAGACTGCTATTTGTTGTTACTTACACTGCCGCTTTCTTTGATAATGATCAACAAGAACCAAATAATAGACTGTGTATGATAGAAGATGTTCTGAACGAGAGTTTAGCGAAAATTTTTCTCCGTTTGAAAATCTTTGCAGACGCCTCTTTAGTACATTACATTCTGCACAGAAATTAGAGTCATCTTAGATTTAAAAATCTAGTCAATTGCCGTGCTTCATTTCTGACTGTATCACTATTAGGCATAAGAATAACACGAATATAAACATGACATGATATGTATATTCTTCCGCGTTTGCTGTTGTCTCACTCTAGTTTCGTAGTTTATTAGGCAGACAGGATTTAAATGAGATAGCAGCATACACGAAACAATACATGGCAAAATGTTTATATACGTATTATTCTTATGGTGAAGAGAATACTGCATGTGATTCACAATTCATAAAAGTTCCTATTACCAACCATCTCTTCTCACAGGTAGGAAAAAATTCAAAATGTAGAGTTTTCCATATTGACAAAAACCCCAAACAGTCTTGCCAGTCAGATTTTCATAGTACATTGAAATGCTGCTACATTCGAAGATGAACAATACGGAATTTGTATTTACTTCGTTGGATAATGTATGAAAATGCAGTGCTCGAAACTCGGGGCGGAGGAAAAAAGCTCGACTTCCACTTTTTTTTTAAAATTTATTTACTGACGCAGAGGTTTTGGCGCCAGTATTTATCTTTGTGCCTGCAAAGCAACCCTGTGTAGTGCTACATATATTCGATGGCAGAAGTTAGTTGTGGCGGCACCTACCAACATTTTTCAGAACTTCTGCTTACTTTGCATTTGATTCTAAGCCGCAGGCAGTTTCCTGGATTACAAAAACCGGAAAAAAAAGTGCGGCTTAGATTCGAGTAAATACGGTACACAGAATCCTTTCCTCTGTCACTAACCATGTGAGCGAGTAGTAACTACATAGTGAATAGGCTCAGAATGGGATTTTAAGACTGCACGTCCTCTCTGAAATGCTGACATCTGCATATATTATTGACACAACTGTCTGCGAAGCATTATTACTATCCAACCGAGTACACGGAATGAAATTCACACAGACTTTATACCTTGGTATCGGCACATCCTCTGTTTAGTATTGTTGGCAGCTTTGTGGTGAAATTGCGCTGCAGCATTAAATATTTATCGTCAGATGCTAAAGGTTTACAGTTCTGCATATTCCATCAATACCTGTATGAATATGTTTGTGACCAGTTTGCATAACTCCGTCATAGTGCTTCATTTTCTTTGTCTTAGAATATATATACACTCCAAGTTAATCAATAATTACAATTTTATTTATGTTTAATTATCAGTTATCAAATCTTCCACACTATGACAAATTCCTTGATATCAATTCAGATTTCAGTGTGTTTCTTCATTGCTATACAACAGGGAGTATGACAAACAGTTGGAGTGTGCGATATGATAGTTTATAATCTGAACCGTGCCTTATATGATGTCAATGTTCGAAGGAATTTTCTGAAACAAGCTGATGATTTTTGCTTGGCAAATTAAATGTTCTATTTGAGTATCACTCCATATAGTATGGAAGGGACTGTACTTATATATATTGACTTAGTACAGCTGTAGTATATGATTCGGAGAGACAGTACTCCAGTATAAATTAGTTGGTAATTAAGTTATAGTGGGCTGTACTGCTCCCACAACCAATGTACCTGTGGTAGCTGTCCTGATATTGTCAGCTTCCACTGTTTAGCACTTATACAGCACAAAGCATTGTGTTTGGCAGCTCTCAAGTAGGAATCTTTTGCAGACACAAAATATTGCTGTAGTACAAGGAAAAAACATAACTCCTGTTCTAATTAAAATTTAAAAAAAGTTTTTTGTCATGCTTAGAGACTTGAGATCAAAAAACTGCTTGAATTTCAAAATGTTTACATGATTTTTGTAGGAGATAGAGACTCTGAACTTCATACTTACTACAAGTTAAATATTGCAAACAAACAATTTTGAGTCATGAAATACTGTGTGATGAAGATCCAGTGTCGAGCATGATATTCTGATAAGCAATGAAAAAAAAAAAGAGGTATCTCAGTGAGTTGAATTGTTTTTGAGACACAGTGTGATAAGTTTGAAGCCGTTTTCTGGGTGGGATAATTTCACTTGTTTGAAAAAGAACTAATAAAACTCCAGCAAAATTAAAATCAAGGTTAGGTTTTTGGCATGATTAGGGACATTATAGACAATTATGTAATGTATGAATTTCTGATTTTTTATGTGATTTTTGTGGGAGATAGACACGTTTTAGGAAAGAGCTGTAGTGCATGCCTGCAGACAGAATTTGTTTGCAGCTTTGGACTTTAAATGTCTGATACCAACTAATTTAATTACATCAGTAAGTAGAGAATCTGTGCTTAATGTAACTCAAAGATACCTGATACCAAAACAAAATTCATGTCATTCTATAGGAAAAACAAAAGTAGGTCCAAAACTCATGCCACCACACCTAAACCGATCAACACAGTACTTCTTTCCCAGGCTGCATAAATGAAAAGCTCCATCTGATGGGTGACATGAATACCGATAGGCTGTCAGGGTCTCAGGTTAATATTCTATTCACTAACAGACTGTGGGAAGACATGGTGTGTGACCCTACTTGCAGGGAGCTACTGATTTGTATGAATATTGCAGAAAGGTGAAAGAAATTGCAACACTAATAAGTAAAAGATTTAGAAAATATGACAAAGATATGTATTCTGAAATCAGAGAGGAACAAGGTAATCTTAACCAAGGGCAGCTTCCATAGACACAAACACATTCGCAAAATGAGTTGTAGAATGGCCGTTGAACTAGAACTGTGCGAGCTTAACTGAGACACATCATAGAGAGAATACTGAACTACAAGAACTGGGTTTAGGCAGTAAAATTGTAGGGGGGGGGGGGGGGGGGGGGGGGGTTGGCAGACATTGATGAACCTTACCGGATGGCATATGGCTGGTGCTATTGCTCTCCCATGGTGCTGCGAAATGTGATTGCCAAAAGCCCGAAACAGTGAACAGATCCGAGCGTCATTGCTAAACTGTGCCTGAACTAACAAACAGACAAACTGTACTGCAGTATGGCAGATGAGTGCCTATAGCAAAGATGCAGTTGTGGGCGAGTCAGCAGGTCCTGATCCTTTCGAGATGATGATGCAGAATGGCCTGGTGTGGCGGTGGTCAGTGTTTTAGTAGCTGGGCATCACTTCACAGTAGTGTGCCTACAGCTGAAGAGAGTAGTCTGGTGCCATCTTACTGGGTGGTCAAGTTGCTAGCTGTCACCTGCTGGGCTGTAGAACTGCCCTTTTTGCCCCAAAGGTTTCCTAACCTAGTGGAGCCTCAGCCACTGGAACAGTGGGCTTTTCTGTATTTGTGCTCATCTTGAGACCGAGAAGATGCCCTGGTTACACTTGAATCTTTTTAATGGCTACCACCGTATTGAATAAAGTATTAGTTCCTCCATTTGTAGGGGATTATTATTATAAAGTTTCTTTCCTTTCTGTGATTACTTTGATGCTTTATCTGCAGTTGACTTTTTAGGTGCTTCAAAATAAAATTGGTATGCGAATTACAGATACAACTGTCTTTTGTTACTCAACGAAATGTCCCAAATCTGTCACCTAATTTAATACCTGTTGATTACTTCTCAACTCATCCTCTGTTTCCAGCCTTGCGTGGCTGTCCGTGTGCTTGTCGTGGCAAGAGGTGTACTTGGGAGGGTTTCTAACACAATGTGTTATTCATGGTAATAAATTTTAAATACTTGGGATGCAGTGTATTACATGAAAGTGCATCTGATTTTCACTGTAAGATTGAGGAATTTAACTGAATCAGTGGTACTATCAGGTGAAGTGTACAGAGGAAAGAGACACTCTGAAAATTTAGAAGCCACTGTTACTTTGAGTAGCAATGTTTGGGAATGAGGCAGGGTTAACAACAAAAAGGTCGCACTAAGAATCCTGAGTGTGAAAATGAGATTTCTAAGGCATGTAGCAGGATATGCAAGGCACGATCAAAAGTGAAATACGGAAATGAGAGCAGAATTAGGATTATCTTTAAATTAAAAAAAAAAAAAAAGTATTAGAGGCAATGAAAGAGTTTCTGTTTGAGGGTGCTACTCCAATGTATTGTGACTCGTTGTACACATCATTCATTATTCTAAGAATTCAGTGTGGCTCATTGCCTGGTGTCATACCGTTCTTCCGTGACAGTGCAAACTCCCGTTTCAGCTGATGCGCCTGGAGCGGACAGACCTGCTGCAGCAGCTGGCGGAGGAAGACTTGCGGCAGGCGGCACTGCGTCGCGAGCAGGAGGACGTGGACCGTGCGCTGCGCACGCGACTGGATCTGCAGGACATGATGCGGCAGCAGGCGCGCGACAAGGCGGAGCGGCTGCGCAAGGAGGCCGAGGAGGAGGACCGGTACCGCCAGCAGGTGAGTGGCGGTCTGCGAGTCTCGGGTGGCACTTACTGGTGTTTAAATGTGGTGCTGATGTTACCATATCAGGCAGACGTATACACTGTTATTAACTCAAGAAGGTTGTCAGTTTCATACAAAGATCATGTCTGAACTGTTCTTGTCTCATATATTTCTATTCCTCAATCTTGGAAAGCCCGCCTGTGGACTGTACACGTAATTAGTAGGGATGAGGAAAAACTGTTTCTTTTTTTGTTTTGTTTTGTTTACTAATTTCAGTGTTAAAATCTGCCACTTTTGGTGTTACTTCCTGCATTTTTTGCCAATTTCAGTGTTCTCTTCTGTCAATTTCAATGTTATTTTCTCTCAAATTCTGTGGTTCTTTTATTAATTTTGGTTTATTTTCTGCCAATTTGTGTGTTATTTTTATGTCAGTTTTGGTGTTATTTTATACCATTCAGTCTATTGTCTACCTGTTACAGTGTTACTTTCTGCCACCTGTGTTTTTTCCTGCTAATTTTCATATATTATGCCAGTCTTGATGTTATTTTGTACCAGTTTTGATCTTATTTCTCGGCAATTTTGGTGCTGTTTAGCGCCAGTTTTGGTACTATTGTCTACCAGCTTTGTGTTAATTTTTGCCAGTTTTTGTGTTATTTTATATCAATTTTGTAGTTTTTATGCCAATTCAATGTTAATTTGCTTCAATTTTGATGTTGTTTTCTGCCACTTGTTTTTCTACCATTTTCGGTATTATTCAGTCATTTCTTGTGTTATTTTATACCAGTTTCAGTGCTGTTTTATGCCAATTTTGACTTTATTTTTTCAATTTTTGTGATTTTTTTTTGCCAAGTTTAGCGTCATTTTTTGTCAAAATTGATATTAGACAGCTTTTTTTTCTTGATTTTTGTGCCATTTCATTGTTTTACAGGGTGATGCTCAAAATGAAAAGTTACTGTACAGTTACATCCTATTATTGACGTTACATGATATTTATTTACATTATTGGAAAAAGTAAAGTTTACTTAACACCTATTAAATCAAATGAATTGAAGGTAAAATAACTTTGCAAATATACACTTGAAAGTTTTTCAAAAGAAAGCCTCATGATAACTTCAAAGCACTTTTCTGAAACAATGTAGTGCTGATTCATCAACACATCACTCTAGTGTGAAAATATCTGCTGAGAGTCCATATTTGAACATGGGAGGCAAACAGCCTGTAGCACAACACCTTACGTTTGACAATGTCCACATTTCTTGCTTGCAAGATTTCGCTGTATGAAATGATTTGTATCTCTTTAGAATATCTACACTGCTGATACCTGCCATTCCAGATACACCCTACACACTCCTTGCCATGTCAGTATACTAGAGTTCATAATTATCATCCTAGGGTTGAAACGAGAATGTAGGGCTGTAAATATGGACTTGTATAGAACTGTGACCATAAGAGTGTCAGCCAATTTTGATGGTGAAACCGAGAATGTTTCATCCGTTTCTTCACTTTATTTGAAATATTTATCTCTTCGTGTTTTTCAAAGGTTGCTGATTTTCTCAGCAAAAGATTTTCCCCACAATAATCAAGCCACCTTCAGGATTTTTTAAAACTTGGATTAGACATAACATTTATTTATAAAGGTCCATCTTGATCAATGTGGTCAGGATGGACGTTTACAAATAAAGTACCATAACATCATCAAGGACTCATTCACAGATTTCGTTTCTTGAATTGGTAACAGGTACTGTCAATATCAAATTTCCAAATATTTCTGCATAACCAATCACACTGAAAACAATACGTTCTGAAGAGCTCTTTTATACAGTGCAACTGTTGAACTAAATATTTTTGTGCTATAGAAGTATACAAAAACCAGCACTTTAGCTTCACAAAACCTTAAATCAACATGACGCCTGGCTTAATTTGCTTCTACAAGCCAGTCGCAGTGCAGGACACGTGACATCAAACAAGTATTTTCTTGCAGCAAAAACCAAGACAGAATGTTTGGGTAGTGAGCATGGGCTTCTAGTATCATACCCTTTCTTCCAGAAGTTCTAGTCCAGCAAGATACGGAGTAGAGCTTCTGTGGCATTTGGAAAAGCTGGAGAAAGGTACTTTTACTACTGTATTGCCAATGTGCTACCGTGGTGTACATGTAAGAAGGTGGTTTGTTTTGGCAACGCACATTGGCAATGGTCGTCCACATTGAAGGGGTGGTCGAGAAGGCACAGGAGCACGTGAAATTGCTACACAGAGGAAAGTTTCTTGTCTCCGTGGACTCTCTTAGTGCTCTACAGTTCATTCAGCCAATGTACTCAGTGGATAGGATAAATCAAATGGTCCAGGACACTATACAAGTCCTGCAAAGGCAGCAGAAACAAGTGGTCTTCTGCTGGGTGCAGAGGGGAATCGAGGGGAATGAGAAGGTCAACAGAGCAGTGGATGCAGCCCGCCAGGAAAATACTGCAGTTCATCTTAATCTCCCCCTACACGCTATTGTGTTACCCAGTGACATTGTCGCAGTGGTAACACCGGTTCCCATCAGATCACCTAAGTTAAGCACTGTCGGGCTGGGCTGGCACTAGGATGGGTGACCATCAGTCTGCCGAGCACTGTTGGCGAGCGGGTTGCGCTCAGCCCTTTTGAGGCAAACGGAGGAGCTACTTGATTGAGAAGTAGCGGCTCCGGTCATGTAAACTGTTATATGGCCGGGAGACCCGTCCTGACCAAATGCTTCTCCATATCCACAGCCAGTGATGCCTGTGGCCTGAGGATAACACGGCAGCCGGTCGGTACCATTGGGCATTCATAGCCTGTTTGGGTGTATTTTAGTTTAGGTTATGCTGTTGTGTTATAGGTAACAGAGAGTTATGGCTGAGTGGGATAAGCAGTAGCTGTAAGTGGCCGTCAACAAACTGTGCTCAGTCAAACCGACTGTGCAACCGTGATACACTTCCTTTCAAACTCAAAGAATGGATAAACTGGTGCTCTCTGATCTTCATATTGGTCAGTCCCAATGACACACACTTATCTCTTGCGGCACAAAGGTCCACTCGAATGCAGTGTTTGTGGCATCACACTCAAATCGTGGTTTTTGTATGCTGATAGGAGGGAAGCCTTTGATCTACTGAGAGAGTAAAACTCAATTTTAGGAGACGACAAGATAGTAGTAGCGAGAAACTGTTGACTTTTGTGTGGTATGAGGACTTCTGCCCAATTTAATTGGTTGCAAATTTGAATCTGTTTTTGGGTGGCTGGTTCATCCTATTAGTTCCGCAATCATCCAGTCCTTTTAATGCCTTCATCCATTTTAGTTATAGTGCTAGACCTTTCCGTGTAGCTTCATGTGTGTATGCGTTTGACACACACATTAAACACAGCTCCTCTTCCCCGTCTGTGTGTCCACCTTTCACACCTTTTGTCTGTCTACCTCATACTCCACCTCTATCTGTTATCTCCTCCTCCCCACTCACTCTCTCTCTCTCTCTCTCTCTCTCTCTCTCTCTCTCTCTCTCTCTCTCTCTCTCTCTCTCTTCATGTCCTCCTCCACCTCATTTTGTCCATTTCCTCCACTCCCTCTGTCTGACCATTCATCCTCCTTTCTCTCTTTATATCTTCAGCTCCCCTCTCTTCCTTTTTTACCTGCCCACTACCTCTGTACACCTTCCATCTGCCTCAAGACTGACTACTCGTGCAACAGTACCATGATCTCGAGAAAGGGTGCTGGTGACTTTGGAGTTCAGTGACTGACAATTTTTGCATCCATTTGTCCATCTGTGTGGTATGTGGCAGAGATAGAGAGTATACTGGTGATACTGAAAACTATTACCCATCCTTCTCTGCGCAGAATGCAATACTGCCTTGCTTGCTCAGCTCTGTAGTGGTGGCAAATCACCCTTTATCTGTCTGGTCTCCACCCCCAAACAACCCCACTCACCCTCTATCACCCGGCCGTCTTTTGCTCACAGCTGACGCGTGAGATCATGGAGAAGCAGCGCATCGACCAGCTGACGGCAGAGAGGCAGAGGGTGCGACGTGCCGAGCTGCGACGGGAGGTGGAGGAGATGATAGCAGAGCGGAGGCGGAAGCGGCAGGCAGAACTGCAAGAGCTGCATGAGCAGGAGCAGTGGCTGCAGCGGCTAGATGATGACAGGTGGGGGCGACGTGCACGTACATGACCTTCCCGTTCCATCTAGTTTGTAGAAAAGGCACTTTAGAGAATCTCTCACTTTCACTATAGGTACAGGATGAAATATTATTGCATGAGAAAAACAAGCAGACTTACTTGACATTTGTTTTACCATTTATTTATTTTTGGATCCCAGCTTTCGGATTACCAGATCATTAGCCCATTGTCTAACATTTGCAAACATCAATAAATTAATAACTTACTTAACTTTAAGTGATCGGGCCCAGTGGACTGCAGACAGCTACTAGACCCGCATTCTATTCAATTCTATTTCCTGATTTCTGCTGCCAGTCACCTCGTATGCTGATCAGCACCTATTCTTTGGTCTGTCTAGAGGTCTTCTTCCATAGGGAGTAATAATTCACATATTTCAAAGGCTTTCATTATTTATCCATCTGAGTGATACGACTTGCCCGTGCAAGCCATTCAGTTGTCATTGAGCGTACAGCATTTGGCCACTCCTATATCTCCTGCAGCTCTCAATAATGCTGGATCCTTCATTCCTCAGTGATCTCCTCCTATAACGGGTCATAGATCTTTCTTGAGATATTCTCCTTGAAAACAAGAAGATTATTTAATTCTTTTTTCTGAACACTCCAAGTTTTGCAAGCATACAGTCCTACAGGTTTGATTAGTAATACTAAATATACAAAATAAAATAGTCATAATCATAGAACCTTAAAAAAAGTATGCAACAAACGGGCACAATTAAAAGACACTCATATATAGCTTTTGGTCACAGCCTTTGTCAATGAAAAGACACACACACACACGCACACACACACACACACACACACACACACACACACACACAAGCAAGGTGCACACCTCACACACACACAAGACCACCATCTCCAGCATCTCGGGCCAGAATCTCTGCTACGAGATGCTGGAGTCAGCGGTCGTTTGTGTGTGTGTGTGTGTGTGTGTGTGTGTGTGTGTGTGTGTGTGTGTGTGTCTTTACTGATGAAGTCTGTGGCCGAAAGCTATATGTGGGTGTCTTTTAATCGTGCCTGTCTGCAACTTGACGTGTCTTCTTTATGGTAAGTAGCAATCTATCTTTCCCTACATTGTTAATATTCCAACCTGGAATTTCGATTGTTTGAATCTTAAAATAAATAACTGCTACATTGATTTATAGTTGGACACAATATTATACCATTTGAATGGGTAGTATCAAGAAGTAGAGAGTAGCTGAATTCTCCATTTCTTGATACTACCATGTCTGATTGTTTGCCCATTCAGATTTTATTTTACTGCATCCCACGATAAAGCACTATGCCAGTTATGGTCTTTTATCAGTAATACAGCACCAGATGCCAACAATTGCTGGGAGTTGTTAAATTCGATATTTCAAATACATTTTAATATTTGACTCAACTGCAAGATGTAATGGTAAGGGTTTTATTGCCGAATAACATGAAATTTAAACTTCCATTCAATCAAGTAATGTGAAACACAAAACTGTACACTCTGATTGTCCCGTTGTAGTCCATTTCATCCTGAACCTTCTAAACTACTTCCAAACGTGACAGTAAGAGAAAGTAGAACCATGTAGGCTTGGTGTAAATCTTTTGATCGGTGTGAGCAAGACCTTTGTCAAGTTTAACACATACTTTGATTGCATACAGTCGTTTCAAGTGTTGTCTGCACAGCAAAACATCACATGTGAACTGTTAATTGGCTCACAGAAATGGCAGTCGTGGTGCTTCCAGAGCAGAGAGTGGAGTTGTGTGGGAAAAGCTGAGGAGATAGTCCAAAGTAGCTGGACCAGTAGGGGCAACAGAAAAAATTATTACTTTCTGGGCATACCTCATACATTTATATGCCACAAACCACTGTCTCAGATGTTGTTGTTCTCTGTATTCCATTACATTGTATTAGATTCCTTTCTGTGCTGTCCACAAGTGTAATGAGGAAAGAATGACTTCCTATGTACTGATCTAATCTTAGCTTCGTGATACCTTCAGGATCACTACCCAGAATGTTGTACGACACTACCAGATTACTCTCTTAAAACCTTTATGATACCTACGCACCCGAACAGTACCTTATGTACTTTTCTTACAGAGTCTCTTTCATAGACGAAGTGCTATTTCTGATAACACTAATGAGGAAATGAAATTATTCCATTTTATGCTACCATGAGTAATTATTCCCAAATATTTGTATGACAAAACTAATTCTGCTTATAAAAGTATAGTTTATTTTTACATGTTGTAAGATGTATATCATGTTTCAAAGCATTTTGAGCCATTTGCCATCTTTGTCAACATGTAAGTGGATGTTACCCCTGTCATATCATTAATATACCAGATGTTTCAAAATAAATATCGGGGTTTTAAGGCTTTGTAGTATTTATTACTTTCAGCTTACAGTTCTAAACAATACATCAAATGAAAGAGCAACTCAAACAGTTGTTTTTACACAAGCTCTAAATTCTACAGACTATGTTTTATGTGCCAACTTTGCAAATATAATGTTGCTACATGATGATGAAGATTTTCTTCAGTGATGAATTGATATTCCACCTAAGTGGAAATGTGAATACCACACACAACGTGCGCATCTAGGGTCAGCAAATTCTCATGAGATGGTACAGTTACAAGAAGAGTCCCCCCAAGTTGAATGTTTTTTGTGCCATATTCCAGCAGAAAGTTTATTGCCCTTTCTTTTTTGGTGAAGCAACTGTAATCGGTGTTTCTTATCTTCATGCACTAGAACTAGGGCTCTTTTCTCAATTTGAAGAAGTTGAACTGCAGGACTTGATTTGGCAGATATATGACGGGCTGCTTTACTAGCATAACTCAGTTAAATGATGTTGCACTCAACTAGTGGATTGGTTTAAAGGTGCCAGATTATAGAATTCATTTCTCATGACTTCCACCCAAGCTGACATCATGAAATTTTTACCTTTGGAGGTTCATAAAGGATCATTTGTATGTGTCCACGACCCGCTGATCTGCTGGACTTAAGAAACAGAAGTGAAGCAGTTGTTGCAACAATTACTCAAATGGTACTCACTTTCATTCTAGGCATTATTTATAATTGTACATTAATTGTGTAATAAATGTTACAGAGCCTTAAAACCCCAATATTCCTTTTGGAACACCTGGTACAATGTGAAGAGTAATGTCCATCATAATTTGTAGGAGCACTCCCAAAGTTCCTTGTCTCTGTGAAGGTGCCTCTGTTAAGGATGTTGACATTACATTAACACACTCACACAGTTTGTGCTGTTAATCTTATCATGGAAGAGAGCCTTCGGAAATGTGGAATGAGTCCAGTCTTATGCAGTGATAGGCAGAAGTACCCACTGCAGGCAACTCCTGTAACAAATGTTAAAAACAAACTATGAGCAGTGGTAACTTACTCACATTGATAATTATAGGAACTGATTATAATAATAGTAACAGTTACTACTATTATTACTAGGCTTTTCCCTATGGGTTCACCCTTGTTTGACACACATATTGAACACACCTCCTCCTCTCCCTGTGTGTGTCCACCTCTTCCTCCCTGTGTCTTAACACCCTATCCTCCCACCTCTATATGTACATCTCCTGGACTCGCATTCGGGAGGACGACGGTTCAATCCCGCGTCCGGCCATCCTGATTTAGGTTTTCCGTGATTTCCCTAAATCACTCCAGGCAAGTGCCGGGATGGTTCCTCTGAAAGGGCACGGCCGACTTCCTTCCCCATCCTTCCCTAATCCGATGAGACCGATGACCACGCTGTCTGGTCTCCTTCCCCAAAAACAACCAACCACCCAACCTCCTCCTCTGTCTTTCCATCTCCATCTCCTTCTCTTCCTTTTCCTCCTGCCCACAGCCTCTTTGCACCTTATACCTGCTTCATGCATCTTCCACTCTTCCCCTCTCTCTGACCATCCCCTCCTCCACCTCTCTCTGTCCCTCCATTCATTTATACATCTCAACACATCCTCAGCCATGTTGATTGGCATGTGTAGACCCTGCAGTACAGTTCAATGAAGAATGCTGATACTACTCTCACAACATGCCTGCCGTGCAGGGCAGGCTACATTCAGGGGCTTAAAACAGACCACTATGCGAAGCAGGTCAATATCACACTCTGATACTACTCCAACACAACGCATCTGTTTTGCAGTTGTGCAGGGCAGCCTCCATGTTTGAGCCTGAAAAACTGTTTCTTGCTTCTAATATGTAGGCTGTCCAGTAAAGCAGGTTCATTTGGGAAGCCAATACTTTTCCCACACAATGTGCCTGTTGTACAGGGCAGCATGTATGCCAGGCACTGTAAAAAAAACACAGTTTGCCCATATCTTCGCTCCTATTGGTGCTTGGTGCTCATAAACCTATACAGTATTGATACTTGTGAGGTGTGCTGTGTTTGTGCCAAATTTGGTTGAAGTTGATGCAGGGGCTTGGGAGGAGATCCCAGACATATATACGTACACCCTGCTTTGTATATGTAATAGATTATAGGACTTATGATCGTAGAAATTACTTCAAGATTATCAGGTACTTTGAAAAAAGCCGCAGCCTTTCCTGCATTTCTCAGCTGACACTTTCGTCTAACACTCCACACAAAACATTGATGTAATGTTACACATTACACTAACAGCTATCCAACTACTGGCAAAGCCAAAACTAGTTTACTGCAGACATTCATTCAAGTTAAGCGTAATTCATATTGTTAGTCCTAATACTCTAAAAAGAAGTGACTGATGGGGTATTCTTTTACTTTTTTGTATATTTTGGTATTTCCAATTCCCTGTGTAGTGTCTGCTGGCAACATAATAACCTAGGTCCCAGAACTTAAATCTTTATTCTGAATCCTAAGTAGCTATGCGTAATTGTATAATCTGTGTTGAATTTTTAAAATTAATCTTAGAAGTACAATTGTATTTCATTAATATACTGTTATCAGATACCACTGATAAAGTAGCTGCATGGGTGATCCAATAACCCTGTTTATTGAATTATTTTCACTTCCAGTATTGTAATTGTAAATTCACGGTTTATTCTAAATTAATTCTTACTTGGGGTGTTAAAAATGATTCCCACTACATTTTGTTTTGTTCCCAAGATCCATTTACTAAACAAACAAATACAGGTTATGTTACATGTATTCCCCATGAATGTCTACGCACTTTAGCCATCATTCTGGCAGCGCTGATATTTGTGTAGCAAATCAATTTTTGGTGGTATCCCAGCACCATCAGTGGACAGCTGCGTGGGGTTTGTTCATTTTTCAATCGACACACAAGCAAACTCCAACGACTGACTCGACTGGCCCTAGCAGTCTCCGAGAGCATTCATCTTACCTTCATTGTTTAGGGTTTGTGTTGAAGATTATCACTGGTAGTTCTATGCATTGTCAGCTCACTTGCACCGATGATCTTTGCCAGTGATTTGAATTATTGCTTCCGATTTCCCTAAATCGGCATGTGATCTCTTTTGATGTTTTCAGTGATCAGCACAATGCGATCTTTTGAGTGATGCTTCCTTGCTGCTGCACTAGGACCTTTTTTTGACTTTTCTGAAGTGATTGTGGACATTTAAAGAAGCAAATTATATCTATTGCCGAGCGCACAGCATGAAGGCCTCAGATAATCGTAACTGTTTTATCATACTCTGCACTTTGTTTCAACATTGTTTTGACATTACAGTTGTTTACTAGAAACAATTGGCAGTGCAGTGCAGCAACAACCACCTCTGATAGAAAAATAACATGGCAGGAAATTTAAATTACAATTTGTCAAGAGCACACTGTACTTAGCTGGTACTGATTTGCACATAAAATGCATTTTGTACATATTTCATAGCTCATAAATTAGACACATGTTGCACTCACATCAAATCTGTAATTCTGATTCACTCTTTTCAATAGCATAGCAGTAAGGATTGCAAACATCGTAGTCAAAGTACTTAGTAACATAAGTATGTACGTTTGTTTGTGTAGCCATCTTCCGCAGCAGCCGTTAACATCTGTTATTATAGGTTATCTGTCTTGAGCTGACTGCAGTGTAATTGAAAAGAATTAACACCAGGTGTGTTTTACTTCTATTTACAAAGTATCTTCTGTGGTATTCTGTAAATTGGATGCACACGTTTATACTTTTTTTTAACGATAAAAACAGCGTTTTCTTTATAAAGTTGGTCTGCATGCTACTTCTGGTGTATCTTTACGCAATTTGCTTCTTCCCCTCTTGCTAGCAGTGGTTGGTGTTGACAGGCTCTCCAGCGCTGCACTATTTACAATTGGCTTTATTAACTGCTTTTTGTTCATCACTGCCGCAGTGCTTATGCCTTTTTGTTTGTTTTCATCCATGTTGTCAGTGTTGCCAACCTATGAAACGATTTTTGTGTGTGTGTGTGTGTGTGTGTGTGGAGGGGGGGGGGGGGGAGTGAAATTGTATTTGTACGTAGGTAGAGATGTGAGAGGAGGTTTTTTTGCAGGGGGGTGGGGGTGGGGGGAGGAACAACAGGATGACCTGGACAGCGATTATGGGACAGATCTGGGAGGGAATGATAGCGGTAAATGAAGCCTGTGGTTATATGTGTACTTTCAATGTTATATTAAGTGGTCAATCAGTTTAAAGAGTGTGGTTTGCCAATATGATATGATTATATAAGAGCTGTTTTTTTTTTTTTTTTTTTTTTAAAGGTGAGGAGGTGTTTTTTGTTGTTGTTTATCCTTATGATTTCCACGTCTGTGTCTCTGGTTGTAATTTTATGTTGTTGTTGATGTAAGTGTTCTGCAAAAGTTGAATGATTTGTCCTATACATCCATGATCTTACATGTTCTTTGTATCTGGTGTCAAATGTCCTCCTGGTTTGATCTATGTATCTTCCATCACATCTATTGCATTTCAGTTGGTATATTCCTGATTTCTGATACAGATCAGTTTTTCCTATTGGGAAGTATTTCTGAATTGAGTTGTTGGTTTGGTGTGCTATTTTTATGCCTCGTTTTTTTTAAATATTGGATATTCTATGTGCGTATTTGTGGTTGCATGTAATTGTGTACCATCTTTTACTTTCTGTTTCTTTCACACTTTGTGTTGTTTCTATTCTTGTATTTTATGGATTTGTTTGTGTGTGATTTTGTCCTGTAGTTGGTGACAATTGGGTGTTTGTGCTTTTCTGTTTCTTGATTTTCTTGTTCAGCTTTGTTACTAATTTCTCTTTGTATACATTGTTTGTGGCTATTAGTATTATAGTATTCATTTCCTTTTTGTAATTGTCTGTATCTAATGGTACTGTGTTTAGTCTGTGGAGCATGTATCTAAGTGCTGCCTGCTTTTGAGAATTGGGATGTTGTGATGTCTCATGTATAATTGTGTCTGTTGTTGTCGGTTTCGGTATATGGCAAATGTGTGTTGGTTGTTTTGAATCTTTATGGTGATGTCTAAGAAATTTGTCTATTTTGCTCGTTCTCTATTGTAAAATGTATCTCATCATCAACAGAATTTATGTCTGTGTTTAACTGGTCAATTTTATTGTTTGGTTTTTCTATCAGACACAAGATATCGTCCATATATTAAATCCAGTATATGATGTTGTACCTGTTTGGCACTATTTTTTTAAATATAATCTGTTCTACATGGTTAATAAATATATTTGCTATGGTTTCAGACAGTGGAGATCCCATTGGTAATCCTTCACTGTGTAAATAGAATTCATTATTGAGCTGAAAATAGTTCTGTGCTGTTATCAGCTCTAGAAGCCTGACTGTTTTTTTTTATGTATTCATGTGGGAGTGTACTGTGTGTCTTAAGGTTTTGTTCTATAACATTTATTGTTTCAGGTATTGGTATATTGGAATACATATTCTCTACATCAAATGAGAGGAGGAATTTGTACGTCTTTTATGTACTGAATCAATTGTGTGGTGTTTCTTATATTCCTGTCTTCTTGTAATTTGTAGTTTTCTGATAAGATTTTCAACATGTATCTTGCAAGTGGGTAAGTGGTAGCATTTCTATAATTCACAATAGCTCTGATGGGGGAGATCTCTCTTATGTAGCTTTGGTTGGCATCAGAGGGAAGGTGCACTGGGATTTATTTGTACCAGTTTTTCTTTTTCATTGTTTTCTATTGTATGTCCAATGTCTTTCAGAGGGTTTCTCAGCTTCGTTTAGAATCTGTTTGTTGGATCTGATTTTAATTTTATAATTTTATTTTTCGTGATGAACTCTTGTGTCTTACTGATGTATTGTTCTTTATCCATGAGAACCACTGTGTTTCCTTTGTGCCTTTTTGATGATGGTGTTGTTTTCTTGTAGTTTCTTTCTAAGTTTTATCAGTGTTATGGAATCTGCACCGTTTTGGTTTCTTCTGTTTTCTTTCATCTGTGTTATTATGTTTTTGATTTCATTACTGACTAGCTCTCTCATCAGACCAGTGCTTACCTCACTTGTTTCATTTCTGGTTTCCTGTGTGAGAATGATTTCTGATTCAGCTATGAGGTTTTCTATGTATTTTTCATCTATCTGTGTGCTGACATTGTGTTTCAGACCTTTTTTCAAGAAGTTTTATTTCTTCTGTATGCAAAATAGTGTGTGTTAGATTGGGTGTCATTTGTGGCTGTGTTGGGTGTTTGTTTAGCTTTTAAACTTGCTAGCTTTTAAATTTTCAATCTTTCTTGTGTGAATTTTTTTCATTTTTTCTGTCACTGCATGTGTACGATTTTCAACCTTGCTAACAAGATGGGAGAAAGCAGTGGTATTTTTCAGAACACTCGTAAGATTAAGATGTGCTGTATATAGTTCCCAATTTAGGGTTTGCTTTTTGGTATAAAGAGAGTTGATTTCATTGTTTAGCTAAATTTTTGAGCTACTTGTTTCGTTTTTTGTGCACTGGCAGAACTGTTTTTAACATGTGCATTAATATATTACGTAATCTGCAAGTATTGTTAAAATTTATATGTTGGATAGTTTTATGCAGGTTGAGATGAATCCTTCTAAACTTCATGTAGAGGCCACTTGGAAATGCCTGACAGTGTGTCCATAATATATTTGTTTGTTTGGCCATATTCTGCAGCAGCTGTTAACTTCTGTTATTATAGATTATCTGTCGTGAGTGGACTGCAGTATAATCAAAAAATAAAAAATAAATGTACAAATGTGTGTATCCAGTTTACAGAATACCACAGAAGATGCTTTGTAAATAAAAGCAAACGTGTCTGGTGTAATTCTTTTTAATTACATTGGAGTCAGCTCAAGACGAATAACCTATAATAACAAACATATATTTGTGAATACCATCTCACCGCACTGGACTACAATTGCACTGCAGGCGACGCAGGATAGAAGAGGAGCGCCTGCGCATGCTGAAGGAGCACGCCAGCCGCCTCATAGGCTTCATGCCGCCCGGCGTCCTGCGCGAGGACGACCTCCCGCACCTGGGTCCGGAGCTGGCCAAGATGTACAAAGAACAGGCCATCTGCTGAACCTGAGCAGGTGAGTGTGGGTGCACTTTAGTGTTAGGAGAACTAAATAAAATCCAGATTTTTGGCACGAGCAATTGTGAAAGTGAACTGAATACTGGGCAAAAGATGAAGGGAAAAAGACTGTTCTAACTGACTTACAGGAGGTTTTTGCTTCATTAATTAAAGAAAACCATAGTCTCTGATAGCTACCCAGTACTGATAATCCAGTTATGATGTTTTAGATATTATTGCTTAAAAAAGAGCTCCCCCTCCAGGTTGTGAAGGCCCAAGGGATGTCAACTAGCCACCGTGTCACCCTTTCCTGACTTTCCAGACCATGGATCCACTACTTCTCATTCGAATATTCCTCATATGTCATCATGAGGCTCAGTGCGTCCCTTACCAGCCCTCTCAAAAAAATTTGGCCGTATCGGAAATCAAACCTGGGTCCTCCGCATGGCAGCTGTCTAACTGATCACCCAGCTGTGGAGAGGGACAGATGTTATTACTTAGTAATGCACTTTCTCAAACCAAAATATGGCAACTTGCTGACAACTAACACTATTGTCTTTCACATTGATCTTAATCTGCCCTTAACCTTTTTTTATGCTGATTCAAAGTTTTACTGACCTTCAATGTAGTCATCAGCATTGTGTATAATTTGTTGACAGTGATGGGGAAGTCGTAGGATACTCTTAGCGGTGCCAGTTGTGTTGACAGTTCGAGCGGCGCGGTCTATTGCCTGACGAATTTGTAGCAGTTCTGAAGCGAATGTCGAGAAGTGTTTCCTTCAGTTTACAAATCGAGTTGAACTTACGAGGGCTTAAGTCAGGAGAGACCAGTGGGTGGTATAGCACTTAGCAGCCCCATCAGTCAAACAAATCAGTAACAGCTTGCACTGTACGTGCTTGAGCATTGTCCTGCAAAATGATGGTCAGTTCCTGCAGAAAGTGTCATCACTTCTGCCTCTAAGCTGGTCATAGGTTGTGTTCCAAAAATGAACAGCATAGAGACAAAAGTGATGACACTTTCTGCTTGACTTGACCATCATTTTCCACGTACAGTGCAAGCTGTTACTGATTTGTTTGACTGATGGGGCTGCTAAGCGCTATACCACCTACTGCACTCCCCTGACTTAAGCCCTCCTAAGTTCAACTCGATTTCTATACTGAAGGAAACACTTCTCGACATTTGCTTCAGAACTGCTACAAATTCGTCAGGCAATAGACCGCGCCGCTCGAACTGTCAACACAACTGGCACTGCTAAGAGTATCCTACACCTTCCATATTGCTGGCAACGGGTCATACACAATGCTAGTGACTACTTTGAAGGTCAGTAAAACTTTGAAAAACGTATCTATTTTGCACGAGCTGTAAATAAATAGTTGGCACTATTAAAGTTCCAACCCTCGTACTTGGAGTGAATTTTAACTTTCTGTTGAAGCTAAAAGTTTACCTTGACTCTAGCTGCCAGATCGTACGGATATTGCAAGTTATCATCCTGACGGACCTAGTAACTCTCTCATTTGTTCAATACCCAAGATGCGGTGAACCGAGATGACAGTGCAGTAGAACAGGCATTTCATTTTTCAACTGAAAAGAGCACCACATGTAAGAATATTTCTTAACAGTGAACTGCCTCAAAACAGTTGATCAGCTGTAATGTGTGCAGAGATCTTGCATTACACCACTGGCATTTGCGGTTGCCTGATGATATTCCGGGGAAGGATGGTTGGGGAAAGGAGGGAAGGGTGTTGTGAAAGGCTCTGTCTGTAGGCCTCCTCGTCCAACATTTTTTGTGTAAACTGCAACACTCCACAGCAACAGCAGTGAATACAGTAACTCCGGATATGCTCGCAAAAGTGTGGGTTGAGTTTGAATGTCATTTGGATCTTGTGTGTGCAGTGAAAGGGCAAACTGATCATTTATGAAAGGTAAATGAAAACACTGATCCTGAATGTAACTGTGAAAACTTCACAACTTTGTATGTGAATGAATGTAGAAGATACATCGTGCACAGTCATATGGTTATTTTGAAAATAAATACTTTGTAGTTCTGTGTGTAAGCTAAAATTTACCGCAGGTGTCTATCTTCATTCATGCAGAAGATACAGTCTCACTAAACTGGGTGGGCTTTTTTTTTTTTGTAACAGCCTGTATTTGATTGTAGTATAATATGGACAGATGAAAAATCTACTCACCAAGTGGTAGAAGGTTTGAAGGGAAAGGAAGAGGGATGGAGAAAAAGGACTAGGCGAAGTTTAGGAACTGGGGAGAGTTACGTTGGTGCCTGTGCCAGATGAGATCTGAGAACTTAAAGGTAGATGATGGGGTAATAATCAAGAGAGAGTATACTACTAAAAACATTGTGCAAGAGTCAGTAAGAGTGGAAAGGTAATTGCATCATACATAACAGACAGATGACGGAGGTGGGGGAAAAATATATTGGTCAGAAAATAAAGGATACAGAAAAATAAAAGGGACCACAAAGAATAGTAGGTACTGAAAAGAAAAACTGACACCCCAGAAATTAATGTAAATTTAGGCCAGGCAGGTGGCGCAAATCGAGCATATGTTGTAACGCCAATTTCCACGTACGGAGTTTTGAGAAAGTGGTGTCTGAGGGAAGAGTCCAGATGGCAGGTCTGGTGAAGCAAGTGCTGAGATCATGACTGCCATGTTGCAGAGCATGCTGTGCAATGGGATATTATGTTTTACCGGTACGCACCCTCTGTCTATGCCCATTCGTCGCAATTGTAGTAGTTGTGTATGCCTTTGTACACAGTGGGAAGGAGAGATGGGCTATGGAGTGGTGCAACACCTGTCATCACAGGAAAGCAGGACAGGAACAGAAATGATTAGTGAACAAAAAAATGGTTCAAATGGCTCTGAGCACTATGGGACTTAACTTCTGAGGTCATCAGTCCCCTAGAACTTAGAACTACTTAAACCTAACTAACCTAAGGACATCACACACATCCATGCCCGAGGCAGGATTCGAACCTGCGGCCGTAGCGGTCGCGTGGTTCCAGACTGTAGCGCCTAGAACCGCTCGGCCACCCTGGCCGGCATTAGCGAACAAGTTAACACAGTAAACAGAAGATTTACTTAAGTTGTATTTCTTCAAGCGTAGGAAGACTTATTACAAATAATACAACAAGAAGTACTGTCCACCTCTCAGTGTTGACGAGGAAGTAGCTACCTGCACTACAGCACGAACAATGTTGTCAGAGCCACGATTAGGCAATGTCTGCGTAGCATCACGTAGCAAAGGGGCTACAAGTGAGAGTGACCCATTGAGATGCCACCGTCCTTCATATACTGCAGTGGCAGAGGCTGCTCGTAGTCCAGAGCCCCTGGAGGAGTGACTCAGTGGATGTACACTGTTGTGTCCACCAGATCCCCTGCAGTGCTACCGGTATCTGATAGAAACTCGGAATTCGGTCTCCATCTTAAAGATACCAGTAGGGTGATATTGATATGTGGCACCACAGTGGTATTCATACTAGTGAAGAAGGCTGAATGCTGTTAGCGTAATAGCTTATACGTGACACGTGTCGTTTCATAGGTGGCTGTCCCTTTGATGTAAGAGGCGATCAAAAAGCTTCCATTTGAGGATGTTGCTGCAGCGTATGTGCGACATTGCGTGATTCCAGTGCAGGTATACAAGCACTGACATGTAGACAAGGGTCTGGTGTGGCATTTCGTGTCTTTCCATTACAGATGGGTAGTTCGTGAACGAACGGGTGCAAAGGAACGGTTCACCAAGATGAACGAAAGGGCCGAGGAACGAATTCCAAGGAACGATCGGTTCATAGTTCACTTTGGTCGCGGCGGTCTACTTATAGTTCCTGGGAACGAGGAACGATTGGTTCATAGCTCACTAGTTCATTTCGGTCGCGGCGGTCACTTCGGCAGTTCTCGTTCCAGCCTCGGTCGTGTGCTTGTGTCAGTCTCGGTCTCCCTCGACCGCATTCTTCGTTCTTTGCATGACCACCTGTCTCATTTCCACTGCCGTCTGCTCCTAGTTAGTTCAGTATCCAGTTGTTCGTTTCATTCACTGCGCTCGCCCATTTTACACGTGTTCCAAACTGTTCTTGCGCTTGGTTCTGGCTATTCAGCGTCCACAACTCGTAATCAAAAAGTATTTTATAGTTACGTAAATTACATAAAAATTACGTTGTATGTAATAGGTACGTCTTTTCAGGTAACAAAAGGGCATATCAGCTCACTTCATTATATCGATGAACAGCAGAAGATAGACTTATAACAAGGCAAGTTTTTTTTGTTATTCATATATTTTTTGGTTTCATCGACTTGATCTAGCAACTAACTTTCAATAATTTGCTTAATTTTTAGTGTAAGAAAATTCATATAAAACGATTTTGGTGCATCTTTCATATACGAAACATTACATTTAGGAAGGCTCTAATTATTTTTAAGTTTGGTTGTTTCCAATTTGCATTACCTGCTAAATAGGTTTCTTTGAAAAAAAGGGAAAAGTGGGTTGTGGGTCATTTTGGCTCAGTAGGAAAAGCAGTGCCTCTCCATTTGAAAAGACATAGATTGCCATAAAATCGTATTTACTTATTATCTCAAAAACATTTGTTCAGAAGGAGCTTCCAAACCAAAAACTTTAGTACTGCGAACTTTATTATTATTATTATTATTATTATTATTGCTGGTTTAACTTTAATAATGCAACATAAAAACCTAATTTTTACTAAGCGTGTGACGCAAGTATGATGAGAAAACCACATTTTATTTTATGCTTCCATAAAATCTAGTTCGCCTGCGAACTCAGAGACAATGTGAAGTATATATAGGGTGTAAACGATTATTGTTTACAACGTAGCATAGCTATGCAGTGGAAGTAGAAACGAAGAATTTTATACAAGACACTTGTGGTCTATTAAGTTGGGAAACAGCCACCAACAGGTTTACAAGACTACATGTGCTATAGCCCATGCGCATCGCGTGAGATTTTCATGTTCTCTTCTCCAGATCTCTACGCATCATCATTGATTGTTTCGCCATTGTTGCTTGTATTAGCTTGTTATTTGTTCACTGCCTAATTATTACATGTTTGTCTGTTTGTTGTATCTGCTCATAACGGGCAACACATCGTCCGTAATTGGCGAGCAGTCTGTACTCGGGGCCGGTTTTCCGTGCGCCGCCCTATATTATTTCCCTGCGATCAGCCACACAACGCTACAGTTGGCTAAACTAGAGGCTCTGCAAGATCACAGAAATTACTTCTGAAAGTGTGTAAGAATTCTGTAATAAAGAGAAACTCTATACTCCAGGGGCGAGGCAAGTGTCCCCTCTTGGTGCCCTCCATCCTTCAGTCACCTACCCTACTAATTTTCATTTTTTCATAAGAACCATATACCAAGCACAAATGAACGGTGAACGAGTAAAAATGAACGGTTCCCAAAAAAGAACAATCAGCAGTGAACTAGTTCCCAAGGATGAATGAGTTTGCCCATCTCTACTTTCCATAGAGCATGCAGTAAATGTGGAAATGTGAACTGTGATGACATTATCACGAAATGCTGTCGGAGGACAAGCATTGTTAGACATACATCAAAGAGTGAAGAATGTGTATAGGACAGCATGTCTGTCAAAAACTACCATTGTGGAATGCTGTGCCGTATTTCGTGCTGGTCGTGATTCGAAGTCCCGGGCATCGCAAATGTCGTAATCCAGAATTTGTGCCAACTCGAGTGGGTGACACTCGAGGACCTGCCCTGTAGTCCTGACCTCTCCCCATGTGATTATCATGCACATGATCCCTTAGAAAAGGCCTTGAAAGAAGGACGATTTCTGTCACATAAGGATGTGCAGCAGGCAATTACAGACTACTTCACACAGGACACAGTGTTTTACCAAATGGCTATCTTCAACCCCGTGCATGGGTGTGATAATTGCCTCAGTGCTCACTGTCATTTTGCCTAATTGGCCTACTGATTCTGGACTGTATGGCCTTCAAACAGAAACTTTTTGATCATCCCTTATAGTTTCAGGTCTGGTATATGTTGTGGTAGAAGGGTGCATTGGGCAAGTCTTGCATTGGTGATGGTCACAGGGGTCAGAGCCGTATGGTAGGAACATGCATGCAGAAGGAGCATAGGGTCTGACCAGGATATTACAGAGAGGTGGGGATGAAAAACTATTTCATGTGTGGCGGGCAAAATGTTGTGCGAATGGACCTCATTTCGGGATATCATTTTAGGACGTCATAGCCTTTTTCAAGTAGATGATTAATGCATCCAACATCAGGATAATACTGACTGACAGTAGGTGTACAGTGTGTTTCAAAATGAACATACCAGTTTTAAGGCATTGTAGCATTTATTACATTCAACTTACAATTGTAAGTAATACACCAAATGAAAGAGCAATTCAAACAGTTTCGTTTGTGTACCTGTGCACAATGGGAAGAGTATGGAATGACAAAGAGTGACTGAAAAAATGTTGAACGAGTGCGAGTCTTTCAGGCTTAGCCCCAAGAAATATACCCGCGGAAAGTTTATGGGCCTTTCATTTTCAGGGAATCAACTGTAACTGATGTTTCTTGTCTGGATGTGCTACAGCTGTGGCCTGTGTGTCAATGGGAAGAAGCTGAACAACAGATCTTTATTTGGGAGCAAGATGGTGCGCCACCTCACTGGCATAACTCAGTACGCGACTGGTTAAACGACATTGTATCTGACCGATTGATTGGGCGCAAGGGGCCAGTTGACATAGCATTTTGTGCATGACCTCCACATTTGCACACAATCTGATGTGCTCATGTGCTCATGTGTATGTGCCTCTGATACCAGTTGATCTATCTGACTTTAGAAACACTGTTATTGCAACAGTTACTCCTGTCACATTGATCAAGATTTCGGAAAAACTCGTCTATCGACTCAATGTGTGATCGTGTTCACACTGAATAATTGTAAGAAAAATTGTTTGTGTTTCTCTTTCATTTGGTGTATTATTTATAATTGTGAGGTGAATGTAATATGTGCTACAAAGCCTTAAAACTCGTATATTCATTTTGAAACACTTTGTATTTTGGAGGGATGAGCAGTACTAGAATTGGATATGATGGCTTTTGAACAAGGCTGGTGGGGTAATTACGTCCAGTGAAGGTTGAGGTGAGCATGTTGTATTCTTGCTGTAAAGAGTCTGTATCTGAGTAAATACGTTCACCTCAAATGCCAAGGCTGTATGGGAGGGAACATTTGCCACGGAAAGGACTGCAGCTGTCAGAATATAAGTGCTGTTGTTTGTTTGTAAGTTTAATGTGAACAGAAGTGTGTGACGGACCCTCAATGAGTATGAGGTCAACATTGAAGAAAGTGGCATGAGATTTGGAATAAGGCAGACAAGAATTTAAACAGGCCATTCATTCTCAGGTCAGTCCATATGGCAAAGATTTCATCAATATATCTGAACCAAACCAGGGGCTGAAGGCTTTTAGAACCCAGAAAAAGCCCACTCGAAGCGACCGATGGAAAGGCTGATGTATGAAGGAGCCATCCTGGTTCCCATGGCTGTACCGCTGATCTGTTTTTTTGCCTGCCTTTCAGAGTAAATTAGTTGTTTGTAACTGTCAAGATGATGGCGGTGAGCAAGAGGGACATATGTTTGGAATCAGGTGAATACCGGTTGAGGTAATTTTCAGCAGCAGAAGGAGGCTTGGAATTGGGTAAATGCTATCAGAGGTAATGTTTAGCAGCAAAAAGACCATGTACTTTGGGAATGTTGATATAGAGGGAGTTGTCATCAATGGTGACAAGCAAGGTTTATGGTAGGAGTGGGGACACATACAGAATTTGCACATCTGAGAAATGGTTGGTATCTTTAATTCCTAAATTATATTAGGTCTACAACTTTGCTTCTGCCATTTAGCAGTAGACGGAGTTAGTGGAAAGTACTGGCACAGGTCGTAAGTGTCATACAGTAAGCTTAGTCATGTGAGAACATAACGCCATCAAAATATTTGTTGATTTTTTATTGCATCTTAAAGTTATTCTCGGCTGAATATGTCAACTTACGAGCCCAATTCTTGTCATCTGTGGGAGGTTTTAATTTTCTTCTTTGATATGAAAAAATATGCGGCTGAGGATCATAAAAAGCTGGGTAAGACCTATGATGAGACGCCTGTTAGTGACAGAACTTTGAAGAAAATGGTTTCCACGCTTCAAGAATGGTGCTTTTGATGTTGAAGACCGGCAAGGTTGTGAAAGAGAGAAAGCTTTCGATGCTACTGCAACCGATGGGATCAATCACAGGAGATCGTTATTGAAAGCAATTGATGTGTTTGAGCCAATCACTGAAAGACAAACGGCCACAATACAGCGATAACATGAAAAGGTGATTTTGCAGCATGACAGTGCTCAACCCTGTGCCGCGGTGGCGGTATTCCCGATCGATTCTCGATCGTTGGGCCTCCGAGTGGTGTTTCTTTCTCCGTTTCGGGGCGCCTCCAGGGGGCGGGTGGCGCCGTCTCTGCCCAGTGGAGTGTGCGTGGGCAGTCAAGTTCGGGCGCGAGCATTGCCTTTTGCGTTGGACGGTGGGTCCCTCTGCTTGCTGCTCCCCGTGTCGGTGGTTGGAGTCGTCGCCTGATTACCAGCTTTCATGCCCTGTCTGACTGTGCCTCGCTGAGGTCTGGGTGACGATACTCGTGCTGGATCATCTTTCTCGCGGCAATTTCCCTGGACCGCGCCTCGGCAGGAGCTTGTGGCTGTGCTGCTCCCGGATATAGTTTACAGGGGAGTACTTTTCCGTCCTCGGAAGTTTGGTGCTGTTTGTGTGTTTCAGTGTGCTATGGTTAAGAAGATTATCTTTGTTGTTATGATTGTGTCGGAATTGTGGGCAAACCCCAGTGTTCGTGTTTCTCAGCATTCTGTAGGGTGATGAACCTTACTTAGTGTGTTTTCCTTGGTGTTCTATTGTGCCATTGCAGAACTTTGTTCAACCTTTTCCCTCCTTACGCTTCTGCAGAGCGCCTTTGGATCCTGTGGCCCGTAATTTCACTTGTGCCAAGTTCCGGGGTTTTGGGGGATAATTGATTAAATTATGTTTTGGAATTTATGGGATTCTCTGTGTTTGTCTGGGGTTTTTTGCTGGCCTGTGCCCATATGATTTCCCATTTCCTCACCCGGGCATCGTACATAAAGTTTAAGGTGAGTGAATTTTGGTAGTTCCCATCCAGTGGTTCAAAGGGCCCCGTGACGAATTGTTTTTTTTTTTTTGCACCCTGCCTGTCCTATCTCCCTGGCTTAAGGTTGGCTCCTCTGTGCCCGTGCGAGAGTCGAGAGTGTGTATGTGGGCGACGGTGATAGTTTCCTGACTTGTTTACCGTTTCTTGCCGACTTCTCTGCATAGACTGCCGAATCTGTAATTTGGTCTATGCCATGTTATAGTTGCTTCAAGTTGGTTCGCACACTCCCCTCGATAATGACATCTACGCACCTATGAGATTGAATAATGTTTTGAACTATTGTAAGCTGGCAGCTGTCGCCGTGTGTGTTAAATTTTAACTTGTATTTGAGTTTTGGTGTAATTGTATTTTGTTAACTGAGCTAATTTTATCTTGCCTACTGCTGCAATGTCAGAAATGTTAAAATTTAGCCTTGGGCTCCTTGTGAATTTTTATGTTGATAACTGATGCACCATTTTAGTGTAATGGTTTATCTTTTATGTTTTGGGGAAATTTTATCTTGCCAAATCCTTGGGGTTAAATTGTGCAACTTGTGTCTATGATCTATGGAAATGTTGGGGTGAATTGCACTTTCTCATTAGGGCTATCATTTATTGTTTTACTAAAGGCATTAAGGGATATTTGTTGAAAGTTTTAAAAAAATTTTTAACAATCATAAATTTAATCTTACCTGTGAAGCTATATTTGTGGAGAGTTGTTATTTAAATTTCATTGTCTTCCCGGCTTGCCCTTTGCTACTGTATTAAAAGTGTTTGTTGTTTTGATTAATCACAGCTGCTTGCCTTAAAGAACTAAAACTGATTTTGAAAGATTGAGAATTAGTGTAACTGTTCACTCCAATAAAGCAACCCTGTTAAAAGAAAAAATTTGGTGCTACCATTTGTTTCCCCCTTGTTCCCCTTACACGGCTCAGACCCCATGTTGCAAAACCTGCCAAAACATACCTGGAAGCGTTGAAATGGGAAGTCCTACCCCACCCGCTGTATTCTCCAGACATTGTTCCCATGGACTACCAACTTTTTAGTTCAATGGCACACGACCTGGCTGCCCAGCACTTCCTGTCATATGAACAATTGCAAAATTGGATCGGTGCATGCATCTTCTCAAAAGACGCTCAGTTCTTCCGCTGTGGGATTTGTATGCTGCCTGAAAGATGGGAGAAAGTAATGGCCAGCGATGGCCAACACGTTGAAATGTAATTTTTTTGTAAGATGCTCACAATAAAGCCCCAAACTTTGAGAAAATAAAGGGCAGAAGTAAAGTTGTAGCTCCAGTATTTTCAAACATTGATTTTTTTCTGTACTTAGTAGTATTTACGGTGTAAGGGTGAATAATTATTTCTATTTATGGATGCAAGGCCAAAAAACCAGTAAACATCACATTTCTGCAAGATATTTCAATTCCTACAGTCCACCAGGTGCAGAAGACATTGAATCACAGACTGGCACAATGAAAAAGATTGCTAAAATATTAAGCTTTCAGACAAAGTCCTTTTTCTGAGATAGAAAAAACACACACATTCACATAAGCACAATTCACAAGCATATGTCCACTGTCTCTGTACACTGGAGCCTGACTGTGACAGCATCTGATAGGAGTAGTAATCTCCTGGGGTGGGGGTGGGGTAAGGAGGAGGCAGGGAGTGGGAAGAGGGGAGGGGAACACAGGGTAGGGGTGGGGGAAGATGCTGTGCCGCCTGTGGGAGCATGCAGGGATGTGGTGGGGACAGGTGCACTGTCCGGAGGATGTTGTGTGTGTGTGGGGGGGGGGGGGGGCCTTTGGTTGAGGAGAGGAGTATAGAAGGGGAAAAGATTAGTAGCAGCATTGTTGGGATTGGAGGGACGTGCTGCTGTTGTTGTTATTCCATCCGGGACTTTCCGATATTTGCTATTGTAATTCCTTATATTTATATTTCTGCTACTTCTTTCAGTATTATAAGTATTAAAATAAATTTTTGCTATGAAGATCAGAACAGTCTAAAATTTGCACTATCTATGCAGCATAGAGATAATAATTATTTTGTAATGTTTTTAGTTACAATGTGTTTGTTAACTGTACTTGAGCAATTGAAACAATGACTTTTGATATATCACTATCCAATTAGTTTATAGTGAAATTATAGTAGATTCCTTATATAAAAATATTCAACTAGTAACTCATATAATCTATTGAGACTTATTGGGTTCCATTGTGTTCTCCTGCATAGTATAGACAGCAAGGCAGGAAGATAGAGATTAATGTTCCAATGCGGACATTAATGGCGAGGTGAACCGAAGAAAACTGACTGTGTCTTCTTGAAAAGAACTATCATGCCATTCACCTTAATCAATTTAGAAAAATGACAGAAAGCCTAAATCTGTATACCTGATCAAGGATTTGAACCCTCTACATAGAACAGGTTGTGACTGGTGTATCTGTTGCGTGTTTGTCATTTCATCTCACATACTTACCATTCTTTCATACATCATGCTTGTACAGTCACTATCTTTCCAGCTGGTTTTTCCATGTAATTGAGCTATTTCTGTTACCTCCCTGTTGTGCTTATTTCTGATACTGATGAGCCCACTAAACATTGCCACTCCCATTGCTATTGTGTGTTACTTTCCAGTCTACGGACTTCAAGATTGGTGTGGAAGGATCAGATTGTGTTGCCAGAATAAGAACATGTTCTTTTTGTATCATCAAAAAATTCAATTGAGAAAACATAAATTATGAAACATAATTGCTGGTCATTATTTGACAAATATAAAAGTAAAAGTAATGACACTGTCCTAGGTTTTGGAACTAATAGTTTCTTTCTGAAGGAGGGGACAGATGGAGGGGGGGGGGGGGGGGGGTTGGTTAAGGTGGAAAAGGGACAGCTCACTTAGGCCCCAGGATGAGAGGGTCCCACCTCTTGTGAGGATCAGGGTAAGACAAATATGAAGGGGGAGGTTTCAGAGAGTAGGGAATAGGAGGTCCAAGATGGTAAGCTGGTAAGTGCTGCATCAGTTTCAGTCCACAGTCCAGAGATTTTAAGGATGGAATGAGATGTAAAGAATAGATTAGTGTAGGCTTTTGCAGCTTATGTGGCCAGTGGTAGGCAGCCCGCAGGCACAGGTGGGCAGACAGCTGACATTGGGGCAGTCAGGCAGCTCAGCTGTAGCATATGTGACAACTCTGTACCAGCTGAACAAACATGGGCAAGGTTGGCCAAGTGGTACATACATGTGTAGAACACTTGTAACAGAGCTGCCTGGCACTTAGCCATCACTAACTGTGCAGTGCTTGTGCCCCATAGGGCATCATTGGAAAAGCCTAGGTTAGCGGGAAAAGAAATGGGGAGAGATAAAGATTATGAAGAAGAAAGAGGGAAGGAGGAGGAGGAGGAGGAGGAGGGAGGACAGTGATGATGATGAAAAAATAAAAAACATGAAGAAAAATAAGAAAGTCATCATAAATTTGAAATATAATAAATTTGTGTTAAAAAAAGAGACGCATTCCCAAATTGATAGTACTGAAAGCTAGGACTGTGTCATCACTGTTACTTAAATTTGCTACTCATATGAGTCCAGTTAAAGTAGAAAAGTTCTGAAGCAGAAAGACACCACAACAACTAGAAGTGTGCTGGGTTGCAAAAGAGGAAATAGTGTGGAAATGGTTGAAAATAACCACCACTACTTTGGAATTCATTGTTTTCATTATCACTATGCTGGTTTGTGACAGCCTCTATATCCTGTAAGTCGACATAGCTCAACACACACACACACACACACACACACACAAATATCTGTAGCAGCTTGTAGAAGGAACAATATATTGGAGAAATCATTGTTTCACATCTTTATGTTTTGAAAAATCAGCCATTTTTTTTATGCACATTGATATACCTGCATTTACTCTATCTGATCAGGACACACATTAGTGGACATTAATATAGTGTGTTTCAATACTTTACCTTTCTGATGGCTCGAACTCTGCCAGGGACAGTTTCAGTGATGTGTCTGACTGTTTATGGAGAAATGAGAGCCCATCCTTCGTCAAGAGCCGGAGCTGGAGAAGGTAGTGATGTTGGACACTGCAGTCTGGGGCAAAGTCAACATTCTCGCTTGTCCAAAGATGTTCCATTGGGTTCAGGTCAGGACTCTAGGCAGGCCTGTCCATTGCAGGACTGTTTGTTCCACAAACTGCTGCTCACAGATGCTGCTTTGTGACAGGCTGCATTGTCATGCTGACACAGTCATCACTTCCAAACTGTTTCAATTGAGTGGTACCTCTCGGGGAGCTGACAGGACTGTCCTCCTCCGCCTCTATCGATCTCTTGTCTGCTCCAAGTTGGATTATGGATGCATTGTCTACTCGTTTGCATGGCTGTCTATCGTACACTGTCTAAATACAATACACCATCTGGGGATCCATCTCGCCACCGGTGCCTTCCGTACTAGCCCAGTTGAGAGTCTCTACGCAGAAGCCGGTGAACTACCACTGTCTTGCCGGCATGACATCCTACTCAGTACGTATGCGTGTCGGCTTTCTTCCATGCCAGGCCACCCAACCTTAGACCCTTCTTTTGATGACATTCTTCACCGTCAATACGAGATGTACATTTCTTCACTGTGGCCTCCCGGCATCCACTTTCGTCACCTGCTTCAGCAGCAGCAGTTCACACTTCCTGCCACTTTCTGAATGGCTTCAGGCACAGGTTTGTGTTTCTTTTGACCTCAGCACATCCCCGAAGGATTTGTCTCTCGAGCTGACCTATCGCTGTGAATTTCTCGAACTTCGCTCACAACTTGCCGATAGCATATTTTTGTACACTGATGTTTCCAAGTCCGCCCACGGTGTTGGCTGTGCTTTTGTCATCAGGGATGATAAGTTTCAATAACGACTTCTCAACCAGTGCACAATTTTTACCGCTGAGCTTTTTGCCCTCTATTAGGCTGTTCACTACGCCCGGAGGCACCAGCTCACTCGCTGTGTGATATGCTCTGACTCGCACAGTGCCCTTAAGAGTCTGGATGATCCAGATCCAGTTCACCCCATCCTTCGACGGATCCGGGACTGCCTCCATTTTTTCCCGGATGGGGGAGTCCAAGTGATGTTCATGTGGGTTCCTGGCCATGTTGGTGTGCCTGGGAATGACACTGCTGATGATGCAGCCATGGCTACAGTCCATATCGGTCTGCCCACCTCTTATTCTGTTCCCTTGCAAGATATTCAACTTTTCTCTATTCGTGTATCACGTCACTTTGGCATGACCATTGGTGCTCCCTTCATGGGAACAAACCCAGAGAAGTCAAACCTCTCCCAACAGTCTGGTTGACTTTCTCCCGGCCATCTCGCCGTGAGGAAGTAATGTTAACTCAGTTGTGAATAGGGCACTGCCGCTTTAGTCACCGCCACTTGTTGAGTGGTGACCCTGCACCCAGCTGTCCTTCCTGTAGCCAGCCATTAACAGTCAGACATTTCCTGATCCTCCACCCCTATTTTAGCCACTTATGTCTCAGGGTCAGGCTGCCGCCCGCTTTGCCGGACATTTTAGCTGATGACATGCGAGCTGTGGCTCACGTTTAAGTTTTTTTTTAAAAGCAGTAATACGACGAAAGAGATTTGATTTCTACTTGGTGACTCCAGTGTCTTGTCGCCATCTTTTAGATACTCTTCCGTAACGTCTTGATGTTTTAGATTTGTTTTTTCTTCCTTTCTGTATTGGACCTCGAAACAGTTTTTTACCTCGGAGTCCCAGCGTGCTATGGTTCTATACTGGGCACTTATGACCTTAGATGTTTTGCGCCCTAAACCACCACTAAAAAAAAAAAAATCTATTTCTCCTGTACACAGTACACAATACCATAAAATGTGTTCACATCCTTCTGCATTTTGCATTTCCTTATGCAAAATAAAGAGATCACACCCTAACCATGAAATACACCCCCGTACAGTAACACTACCTCCTGTGTACTTCACTGATGGCACTACACACGATTGCAGATAACATTCGCTAGTAATTCGCCAAACTAAAACCCTTCTGTTGGATTTCCACAGGGTATAGAGTAATTTGTCACTCCAAATAATTTGTTTCCAATCGTCCACTGTCCAGTGGTGCTGCTCTTTACTCCACCTCGAGCATCACTTACACTCACTACAGAAATGTGTGAATGTGTGACGTATGCAGAGTCGATCAACAGTTGCATCCTGTTCTTTTTACACACAGTCATCGCGATATGTGGACTTCTGGAAGCACTTTGGAGTTTGGAAGTGATTCCTTCCTCTGACATTACATGATTTTTTACAACCACATTACATGATTTTTTACAACCACCATCTGCAGTGCTGAACAGTTCTTGTGCATCAGTATCTGAGGTCTCACTTGCCTCAGTTTATCTGTGATTCCACTTCACAGTCATATCACTATTGTTCAAATCCACATCCACCCATCCAGATTTTGGTTTTGTGAGGTTTCCCTCAGTCTTTTAATGAAAATGCTGGGACAGTTCCTCTGAAAAGAACAGAACTGATTATCTTTCCAAACCTTTTTACATCTAGTCTAGTGCTTTTCTCTGTAATGACCTCATTGTCAATGACTTCGTAAGCCTTAAACTTCTTTTCACACTTTACCACACTACAATTGCTTCATTGTTTTCCTGGTTAGCTGCTACCTTTTATATATTATTAACAGTTATTTTTGGTGCCTATAAGATGTCTCACTGCTTTTCTCTTTTTCAGGGACACTGACAACTGCTTGATAGTTCTTCACATCCGTATTTCGATGAGGATAATGTTACCACAAATTATTGACACTTTTATGAATTCCATGGATCATACCAGGCGAGTCATTTTGGCACTGTATTTGTTAAATCTTGAATTTAAATATGAATTAATGATACTAGATTAAGTTTTGTCATTACCAGATGACTTTAGAGTCATATGCAAACATATTTTTGCCTAGGGCTGTGTTAGGAAATTAATAAACTTTGTCTTATACTTTTTATGAAAATACCACCTTGTCACTGACTAATTTTTTTGTAACATGTTTTATATGGACTCTGGAAGATTGATCTATTACGCATGATCAACTTCTAATTACACAGTCAATGTCATGGGTGCACAATTTTTAAAATGTCCATCACAAAATTACAGACGCTATAGCATAGGTGCATGCACCATTTACTGTGCAGTTTGTTTTAACACGTCAAAGATATTGAAACCTTTTAGTGTAGTCTGAAAATTTTAACATTGTTTCATATTTAAACACGTTTATACCACTTTGTATGTTAATGAGACTGAAATGTGTTGTACATGAATATGTTTATAAAATTTAATAAAAACTCATGTTTAAAATATATCATTCAGTAATACTAGCTGCTCTACTGATCTTATATTTTTATATTTTTATCATTTGTTTTGTAAATCCTCTCTCTACACCTTTGGTTACAGATCAACCTAAAATCTTACTTTTATATATAAAAACAAAGATGAGGTGACTTACCGAACAAAAGCGCTGGCAGGTCGATAGACACACAAACAAACACAAACATACACACAAAATTCAAGCTTTCGCAATTTTGTGAATTTTGTGTGTATGTTTGTGTTTGTTTGTGTGTCTATCGACCTGCCAGCGCTTTTGTTCGGTAAGTCACCTCATCTTTGTTTTTATATATAATTTTTCCCACGTGGAATGTTTCCTTCCATTATATTAAAATCTTACTTTATTGAAGAAGTTAATTGGTACTGCTAATACCTGAAATACAAATGTTTCACTAAAGTTTAACTCATATTGCATAATGTGTTAGTATGCTCCATTGGTGTTTGGGAAAATTGTGATTTGTTTAATTGTTTGATGGGGAAGAAATGTGTCAGCTCAGTGAGTGTTTGGTTGAACATGTCTTTCATTATGGAATAAGGTACACACACAGTGTGACCTAAATGCATAATGTGATTTGTGTATCATGTGTGAAACTTCATAGGCCAGTTCAATATGTATGTGTAATAGGGACAATGCAACTTTTTGCAGTTACAAATTATTTATCTTTCAGAATAGTCCGCTTTCAATGATATGATGTTCCAACATCCATGTATTTTTGTAACACCTCCAAAAAATAGGAATTTCTCAAGCTGTGTGAAATACCATTCTGTCTCAGTGACAATGTTCTGATTTGAGCAGAGTTATTTTTTAACTGTTTCTTTATTTTAGGAAGAAAAAAATTGCAAGGAGCCAAGTCAAGTGAATAAAAGGTGTGTGGGAGCCATCCGTAACACTGTTCATGAAGTTTTGTGGTAATGGTTCCAGATGAATTGACTAGTGTGGTATTGTGGTAAAACAGCAGTTTCTTCTCAACCAAATCAACCATTCTTTCTTTAATTCCATGTTGGCATTATCTAATATCTCATATAGTATTGTCCAGTGATTGTTTTTCCTTTTTCTAAGAAATTATGAGTGTGATGCCCTTCAGATCGCTAAAGCCACAGTTTTTTCTAGCCAAATAGATTCTTTTCAACTTTATTTGAACAGATTCATCTCGACCAACCCATCATTGCAATTGTTGCTCATTTTTGGGAGTACAGTGATGAATCCAGTTTAGTCAATGGTGACAATTTGACACAAAAAGTTGTACAGGTTAAATATTCCAAACACAGCTTTGAAGCAACAGTTTCTTGTTGTCCATTGTCATGTGATCATGACCACCCACAGGTCCAAATATATTTCATCACTTAATTATCATGTAAAATACCATTTATTATCTGGACCTACTCTTCCATGACTTCTACTAATCTGCACGGCTTGGTTCATTGAGCAGTGGGAATTTTGTTGTGGAATTTTACTGTGACGTTTTGGTATCCACATCTGTCAGTTGTCCTGGGTGGTGCTAATCAAAACGGAACGCTTATCAATGTTTAGATTCATCGAACCAGTATGTAGCTGTTATCATTGATGGTAAAACACAACTATAAACTGTATCTAATTTTTATCTCATCACACAGTTTCCCATAAAAAAGATAGAGAAACTTTCTTGTATTTCATCAAAAACAACATAGCACGAATCACTAAAATGATGGGCAAGTCCGTAGTGTTGTCAAATGGAGGCACACCATCATAACACCAGTCTGCATTACCAATTACACCTACCTTCTAGCATAAGTGCTTATTGAACTGGTCTTGTAACACATGTTTATTGCAAGACCTACTATTAATTGTTACATCGATATGTTAATTTAGTGTAACAACAATCCTCAGTTCAGAATGCAGAAGAGTGTTGTTCTTACACGTTATTGACTACAGAAACCTACATCCACATAATTTTTCTGAAGCATATGTGTTAGTGAAGTGTGAGACATATCAGGTGTGTGCTAGATTCAGACACAGTCCCTAGTATGTGGCTTCAGCAGGCATAGTTCTACAGTCACATCACACTTCAGATGATAAAACTGCCACCAGGTTAGGTAACTGAGATGTAAAACTGGTACTATATGTGTGAAAGCCTTGTCTGATGTAAGGCAGAGCCTGATGGCCTTAATAAGATCAGGTTAAATAAACTAATTAATTAAAATCAAATCAAATATGAGAGTTTAACACTTGCAACTACTTAGATTTGAAGATTATCCAGAGTGATTATAACAGGTCATGTAATTAACAATGTGCAGCTGAAACTGAAGAATAATTGAGAATTATTTTAAATATGAATACTGTTGCTGATTCCATCAAGACTAATATGTCAGCTGTAGTGATATAAAGTTTTATGGAGAACAATTTCCATGAACCAATTCCAACTGCCTGATATGATAGCACTGCTCAACTTACTTTTCTAACATTTTTTTAAGCAGCTGCAATATTTAGTTAGTGCATAAGGTCAAAATTCACTTAAAAACAATATGTGTTGTTAATATTAATTTATTAAAACATTTATAACAACATTAATTTCAAGTGTTTCAACAGCTGGCTCTAAGTCTTTATTTGGACACCACTTCAGTGACATGTGTGTCCCTAATTCAGCCCAGTTATCCAAGTGAGGAAATCAATGAAAGTATGTCAGTAACTTTCAAAATACTTTTCATTGATAAAATTTGATTTCAGGTTTTTAGTCTCCTAATTACATTCATTTCTTATACATGGTGACAGTCTGTTCATTTCTATAGTTTTTATTTTCATTTATTTATTTATTGCACATTTGTGCTGATTTTTGCTTTTCCTCATGTCCAGGCGGAGCTTCAAGGAATCCCCAGAACCTTAGGCCCCCTGCAAAACCTTTCACCTGACTCCATCAACCTCCTGACTCCACCGACACCCCGCTCCCCTACCTTCTTCCTAAAATTCACAAACCCAATCATCCCGGCCGGCCCATTGTAGCTGGTTACCAAGCCCCCACAGAACGTATCTCTGCCTACGTAGATCAACACCTTCAACCCATTACATGCAGTCTCCCATCCTTCATCAAAGACACCAACCACTTTCTCGAACGCCTGGAATCCTTACCCAATCTGTTACCCCCAGAAACCATCCTTGTAACCATTGATGCCACTTCCCTATACACAAATATTCCGCACGTCCAGGGCCTCGCTGCGATGGAGCACTTCCTTTCACGCCGATCACCTGCCACCCTACCTAAAACCTCTTTCCTCATTACCTTAGCCAGCTTCATCCTGACCCACAACTTCTTCACTTTTGAAGGCCAGACATACCAACAACTAAAGGGAACAGCCATGGGTACCAGGATGGCCCCCTCGTACGCCAACCTATTTATGGGTCGCTTAGAGGAACCCTTCTTGGTTACCCAAGCCTGCCAACCCAAAGTTTGGTACAGATTTATTGATGGCATCTTCATGATCTGGACCCACAGTGAAGAAGAACTCCAGAATTTCCTCTCCAACCTCAACTCCTTTGGTTCCATCAGATTCACCTGGTCCTACTCCAAATCCCATGTCACTTTCCTTGACGTTGACTTCCACCTGTCCAATGGCCAGCTTCACACGTCCGTCCACATCAAACCCACCAACAAACAACAGTACCTCCATTATGACAGCTGCCACCCATTCCACATCAAACGGTCCCTTCCCTACAGCCTAGGTCTTCGTGGCAAACGAATCTGCTCCAGTCCGGAAGCCCTGAACCATTACACCAACAACCTGAAAACAGCTTTCGCATCCCGCAACTACCCTCCCGACCTGGTACAGAAGCAAATAACCAGAGCCACTTCCTCATCCCCTCAAACCCAGAACCTCCCACAGAAGAACCCCAAGAGTGCCCCACTTGTGACAGGATACTTTCCGGGACTGGATCAGATTCTGAATGTGGCTCTCCAGCAGGGATACGACTTCCTCAAATCCTGCCCTGAAATGAGATCCATCCTTCATGAAATCCTCCCCACTCCACCAAGAGTGTCTTTCCGCCGTCCACCTAACCTTCGTAACCTCTTGGTTCATCCCTATGAAATCCCCAAACCACCTTCCCTACCCTCTGGCTTATACCCTTGTAACCACCCCCTGTGTAAAACCTGTCCCATGCACCCTCCCACCACCACCTACTCCAGTCCTGTAACCCGGAAGGTGTACACGATCAAAGGCAGAGCCACGTGTGAAAGCACCCACGTGATTTACCAACTGACCTGCCTACACTGTGAAGCTTTCTATGTGGGAATGACCAGCAACAAACTGTCCATTCGCATGAATGGACACAGGCAGACAGTGTTTGTTGGTGATGAGGATCACTCTGTGGCTAAACATGCCTCGGTGCACGGCCAGCACATCTTGGCACAGTGTTACACCGTCCGGGTTATCTGGATACTTCCCACTAACACCAACCTGTCAGAACTCCGGAGATGGGAACTTGCCCTTCAGTATATCCTCTCTTCTCGTTACCCTCCAGGCCTCAACCTCCACTAATTTCAAGTTTCTGCCGCTCATACCTCACCTGTCATCCAACAACATCTTTGCCTATGTACTTCCGCCTCGACTGACATCTCTGCCCTAACTCTTTGCCTTTACAAATGTCTGCTTGTGTCATGTGTATGTGCGGATGGATATGTGTGTGTATGCGAGTGTATACCTGTCCTTTTTTCCCCCTAAGGTAAGTCTTTCCGCTCCCGGGATTGGAATGACTCCTTACCCTCTCCCTTAAAACCCACATCCTTTCTTCTTTCCCTCTCCTTCCCTCTTTCCTGATGAGGCGGCCGTTGGTTGCGAAAGCTTGAATTTTGTGTGTATGTTTGTGTTTGTTTGTGTGTCTGTCGACCTGCCAGCACTTTCATTTGGTAAGTCACATCATCTTTGTTTTTTTTTTATATATATATATATATATTTTTTGTACACCACTTTGAAATGCATGGTAGAGGGTACTTCTCATTACATCAATTACTACCTTAGTACTCAGTGTTGCTCAGGAGTGTGTATATTCCAGGCTTCTAGTAGTCCATCTCCTCCATCCTACACCCTGCACTCTCTGTCCGTCTCTGTCTGCCCCTCTCTCTGCCTATCTCCCTCTACCCCTGTGCCCATCTGCTCCACCCCCCCCCCCCCCTTTTTCCATTTCATCCTCTCCCCTCTGCCCATCTCCTCCTCTGCCCTATCTCTATGCATGTCCGCCTTCCCACTCTCTGTCCATCTTCTCCTGTCTCCTTCTCTTTCTACATTTCATCTCAACCCAAACTTGAGGCTGATGGTTGTTACTCCTACAGTATTTATTTGCAGATCATAACTACTGTGAATGTTGACTGGAATACTCTCTTTCAAATTCTGAAGGTGGCAGAGGTAAAATATAGGGAGCGAAAGGCTATTTATAATTTGTACAGAAAGCAGATGGCAGTTATAAGAGTCGAGGGACATGAAACGGAAGCAATGGTTGGGAAGGGAGTAAGACAGGGTTGTAGCCTCTCCCCAATGCTATTCAATCTGTATATTGAGCAAGCAGTAAAGGAAACGAAAGAAAAATTCGGAGTAGGTATTAAAATTCATGGAGAAGAAGTAAAAACTTTGAGGTTCGCCAATGACATTGTAATTCTGTCAGAGACAGCAAAGGACTTGGAAGAGCAGTTGAGCGGAATGGACAGTGTCTTGAAGGGAGGATATAAGATGAACATCAACAAAAGCAAAACGAGGATAATGGAATGTAGTCAAAATTAAGTCGGGTGATGCTGAGGGAATTAGATTAGGAAATGAGACACTTAAAGTAGTAAATGAGTTTTGCTATTTGGGGGGCAAAATAACTGATGATGGTCGAAGTAGAGAGGATATAAAATGTAGACTGGCAATGGCAAGGAAAGCGTTTCTGAAGAAGAGAAATTTGTTAACATCGACTATAGATTTAAGTGTCAGGAAGTTGTTTCTGTAAGTATTTGTATGGAGTGTAGCCATGTATGGAAGTGAAACATGGACAATAAATAATTTGGACAAGAAGAGAATAGAAGCTTTCGAAATGTGGTGCTACAGAAGAATGCTGAAGTGGTAGGACATGTTCTGACGCATCAAGGGTTCACCAGTTTAGTATTAGAGGGCAGCGTGGAGGGTAAAAATCGTAGAGGGAGACCAAGAGATGAATACACTAAGCAGATTCAGAAGGATGTAGGCTGCAGTAGGTACTGGGAGATGAAGCAGATTGCACAGGATAGAGTAGCATGGTGAGCTGCATCAAACCAGTCTCAGGACTGAAGACAACAACAACAACAACAACAACAACATGTAACATATTTCACATGTTCTTGTACACAGCTGGCCGGAGTGGCCAAGCGGTTCTAGGCGCTACAGTCTGGAACCGCACGACCACTACGGTCACAGGTTCAAATCCTGCCTCGAGCATGGATGTGTGTG